>NC_133780.1:5151706-5334800 GCF_003597395.2 Chelonoidis abingdonii | reverse complement strand
ACCAGAGGTCGGCAACCTTTCAGAAGTGCTGTGCCAAATCTTCATTTATTCACTCTGATTTAAGGTTTCGGGTGCCAGTAATACATTTTAATGTTTTTAGAAGGTCTCTTTCTATAAGTCTATAATATATAACTAAACGATTGTTGTATGTAAAGTAAACAAGGTTTTTAAAATGTTTCAGAAGCTTCATTTAAAATTAAATTAAAATGCAGAGCCCCCGGGACCAGTGGCCAGGACCCAGGCAGTGTAAGTGCCACTGAAAATCAGCTTGCGTGCCGCCTTTGGCACCCGTGCCATAGGTTGCCTACCCCTGCTCTAGACTATTTGTGTTTTTTTTTTCTTTTTTAAATTAATGTATTTAAATCTGTAAACCTGTAGTTGAGTGGAGGGGATTCCCTGGGACTTCTAGTTCTCAATGCACGTGTTTCCCAGTCGTTAACCCACTGCATGGCAGCCACCCACCTTGTGGGGGGGAGATCATGGGAGGGGAAAGAGGAGGGGAAGGGGATCTGCTTTCCAATCCCTACCCATGGGCAGCCTCTCCCAGGATTCACTTCCCGATGCAGGGGACACGTGTCGCAGGGACACTGACTTTACGTGGGATTTGTTTTGCAGATCTCCGGAGTGAAAGGGCAGAGAGAGAGAAGCATTAGGACACGGTTCCTGCCCGGTCCCAGTTCTCTGTGTCATTGAGGGAGGTGGAGTATAGGGAGGGGGCGGTTTATTAGCTGTCCTATCCGTAGGGCCCTGGTTCTCGTTCAGACGGGGGAAGGCGGCACCAATCTGTTTCTGCTTCTCTTCCTGGGTCAGATCCTCCATTGCGAGCTGGGAGCCCTGATTGAGGAGCCGGCGGGGGGGCAGAGACCGGCATTAACCCCCCTCTGTGCCCAATCCAGGTGGGGACTTTCTCCGGTGGCTGGAACCGGGCTCTGCTGACCTCAGCTGGAGACTCCAGGTGATGAGAGAGAGAACTGGGGGTGGGAGGCAGGAAAGTGAGTGCACAAACAGGATCTGAGTTTGTTTGCAGCAATCAGGAGCCTCATTTTGGGGAAAAAAATCAGAGGGGGCCCAAAGTCCTGTCAGCTGATGGAGCATTATGTGTGATTAAGTATCAGAGGAGTAGCCGAATTAGTCTGTATCCACAAAAACAAATCTGTTAGTCTTTAAGGTACCACCAGCTTCCTCCTTGCATATGTGTTTGGAGTAGGACCTCAGAGTTAGGAACTGACCTGTCAACCACATGCCTCATTTGGAAGCGGAAATATGCCATCAAGCAGCAGCAGAGCCGAACCAAAAAAAGCGAATACAATACAATGTCGTGTTTAAATGTAAATTACTTTTAAAAAAATGAAAAGAAGGGTTTTTTTTAAAAAAAAAGATCTGACAAGGTAAGGAAACTGTTACTTGCCTTGTTTTGTTTAAATTAAGATGATGAAAAGCATCATTTTTCTTCTCCAGACTAACATTTCAAAGCTGTATTCAGTCAGTGTTCGGCTGTAAACTTTTTGAAAGAACAACCAGCCTTACGAACGTTTCAGAGTTACAAACAACCTCCGTTCAACTCTGAGGTTCTGCTGTATATTACCATCCTGCAAAGTTGGGATGGGGAGAGGGTTAAATGACAGCAGTGAGTCGCTTCTGTCCTTCTGCCTAGCATCTGCTCCAGGATCCCAACTCAGGAGGAGAAATAGGTATGGTGTTGGGGGGGCCATGAATAGATCCCAGTCTGTCTCTTTGTTCCTCAGAGGATGTGTTGTTAGGGAGGGAATGGATGAAACATAAAGAGGTGTAGAGAAAAAGGAGTGGGTGGAGGAAGGGTGACAACAAAGGAGTTTCGTTGGAGGTTGTTATTTCTTTTAAAAATCAAATCCCTTTAGTGCCTGTGCGATATTCCCCATGAAGTCCTTGGAGATGTGGAATACTCCTAGACTGTTGGAGTTTAAGGGCAGAAAGGATTGCCAGATCATCCAGTCAGGCCTGAACTGAAGTGAAGTGAGAGCCCAGCTGTGATATTGTGAACCTGTACTTGTGTTTTAAGACTTGAAGAGCGTGAAATGGGCTAAAAGTGCAATAAAGTAAAGTTTAACAAACGGGGAGTGGAGAGCGCCAAAGACGCACCTCGCCTGGGGTGCCACTTGGTCTAGGGCCGGCCCTGGTCTCAGGATCAGGACGAAGAAGGTCTAGGATCCCAGGAGATGGAGACGATGAGAGCCATGATGGTGAAGCATTGCTCCAGTATCCTCTCTCTGTTCTACCATCTTTTCCTCTCAAAGCCTCTTTAAGGACCCCAAAAGAGAGTGATGGGTGGACTCACCCATCCCCTTATTATTCTTCCACCAATGATGCCTAATATATGTTCATTTAGTTAATTAATTTCCAGTTCCACATCTTCTGTTTTCACCAAGCAGGATTTCAACACAGTCCTTAGTTATATCAGGAGGCCTTTTTTGTAGACTAATTTAGTCTGTCTCCCTTTTGTACCTTTTTGTCGTCACCATTTGTTATTATGGGTTATGGTGACATTCTGTGAACTTTCACATACTTTTTACAGTTGAGATCCCAATTTAGTATAAATCTGTGGGCCCAATTATCCTAACAGCCCACCTCTATGTATTGCCCTTTTCTCTCTTTAATTATGAAATAATCATATAAAAATCTCTCACCTATTACCTTTTTCATTCTTGAATGATCAGATACTCTATAAAATCCCTGCAGATTTGACCCTTTTTTCTTGGTCCAGTTATCAAATGATTGTATACAATTCCCTTAGATTTTCTCCTTTGTCTCTCCTTTATTGAATATTAATATCAAATCCTCTCCATTTTTGCCATTTGTCCCCCTGTAGTTCTCAAATATTGATATATGCCCTTTCTCAGATTTGAGCGGGTTTCCCCACCCTTTTCTGACTGTACCAGCTTCGGGTTTAGGTGGGAAATGATTTCTCTGGCTCACTCCCCGGAAGTGATGTGGGAGACGGGGTCTAATTTATCTAGAATGGATTTAATACCCCTTTTATGTTTTGCCCCTTTTCGCTCATTATCTGATATTAATTAAAACACCGTATCCTCAGACATTCTCAACTTCATCTCAATGGCATATTGATGTAAAATCGCTGCTTTCTACCCCTTTCTCCTTAATTTTTCTCCTCTCAGATCAAATCTCCTTACACTTTGCCACTTGCCCTCCATTTCTTGATTATTGATGTAAAAATCTCCTCGGAACTTGGATTCTTCCCACCCCTTTTTTGGCCAAGTTTGCCACTTGGCCGCCCCCGCCCTCCATCTCTGCTCCCCGTGTGTCTGTGAGTCCCAGAGATGCCATTGATGACACACATACCAATTAGCACCCCTGGGAGCTGATCTGGCTGTCAGAGCATGAAGGGCAGGCCACAGCGAAGGGGATACTAGCAGGACCTCCCCCCAACTAGAGGAGAAAGGAGACGGAAAGGGAGAGAGAAACTGAACAGGGCAGCAGGAGCAATAAGTGGGGAGAGAGGTTCCCAGCTCCTAGGCTGGCCCAGATCTATTCCCTGCATCTTCCCTGGGCAGATTGAGTTCCTGGGAGTGAGGCGAGGAGCCGAGGGAAGGAAAAGCCAATTTATGGCTCTGCCGAGCTGCCACGCTGCTGGGAGGACGCGCTGCCCCAGGGGGACATTGTCAGGATGGGAATCTTCCCAAGCAGCCTCTTTGATT
This sequence comes from Chelonoidis abingdonii, assembly GCF_003597395.2. NCBI lineage: Eukaryota > Metazoa > Chordata > Testudines > Testudinidae > Chelonoidis > Chelonoidis abingdonii. The sequence goes on along the minus strand of NC_133780.1, from coordinate 5,331,108 downwards.
TTGCTCTTTTCTAGCGGTTGGCTCAGCGACTCTGTTACTGGGAGATGCTAAAAATGTCTTGGTGGGTTTAGCCCTAGTGAGAAGGGCCAGGTCTGTGCTGGAATAAAGTGACCCAGTGTTTTCTCAGCCTGCCAGCGTATAGAGCCTCTGCCTGCAGGGAAAGAACCGAGAGGCAACTGGGGTGTGAAATGGACTCAAATGCCTTCTGAAATGTCCTGTTGCCCTGCTCATCCTGACAGGCTGCAGAATCATGTCCATGTTTTGCTCGAGATTGTCCCATCCTCCGAGGGGATGGGGAAGGAAAATGACTGGCTCAGGCTGGGAATTTTCAGGAGCTGTTGGAGGAGAGCAGGGGTAGTCTAGAGGGGCAGAGGCAGGAAATAGACAGGGGGAGAAACTGCTGGGATGTGTTCAGTGTGGGGCCTGATTTTTGGAACAAGCCCATAGGGGAGGTAAATTCCCCCATTTGTGGAACAGGGAACAACTGCACTGGACAAGGCTGGGAAAATGGACCAGACTCCCACTGGTACAGCCTGAACTCACCAGGCAGAGGCTGCTCTGAAATATGAGGGGGGCACCCAGCGGTGAGGCCCAGAGGAGAGGTCCTGTCCCCTCACCCCCAGATGCTGGGAATGGGGAGGGAGCTGGGATTCCTACCAGCCTCTGGCTAGTAGGTGTGTGATAACCAGGAAGGCCCCTGCCCTCCTCCATGGGCTCGGAGGGACAAAGAGCTCTCTCTTTCTCCCCACCCTGAAGCCTCCTGGCTGCTCTGAGCAGGGTGGGGGTGGGATTCTGCTACTCTGGCCCTCCCAGAGCTTCCATTTTATCAGCCTCCTCCGCTGTGACTAGCGAGATTGTGGTTGGGGCAGCAGGTGCTGAGTGGGGGACTTGCGTTGTTTCAGATGCCGGTGACCGTCGAGGAGGTGGCTGTGTATTTCACCCAGGGGCAGGGGGCTCTTCTGGACCCCGCTCAGAGAGCCCTCTACAGGGATGTCATGCAGGAGAACTACAAGACGGTGACCTCGCTGGGTAAGAGATTCCTTCTTCCCTTGGTTACTGGAAACTGCCACATCTGTGATGTGCTCTGTTGAGCATCTGCTCAGGTTCTTCCCTGCTTGCTTCAGTTTTGGGGGAGTGGCCTCCGTCTTCCCTTGCTCCAGTGGGAGACAGAGTTGGATCTCAAAACCTGAGCTCAGGGAGACAGAAACATAACGGAGATGCAGCTTCATCCCCACAGCTTTCAAGGGGGCAACAGCAGTGTATTGTCCTGTCTGTGTTACTTCTCACTCACACACAGAATCTTTGTTCGCATCCCATCCTGGGACTAGGTTCCATCTGTGAGGTAGGCTCTGGAGGTTTAGAAATAGGCAGAGATTTAACTCCACAGCTGTGTCTAAGCCAGGATGTCCTCCAGAGTACACGGATCCTGGAAACTCCCACTGTGCATACAAACCTTATTCTCCCCTCCCACACATAGACTCATAGGCCTGGAAAGGACCTCGAGAGGACATCTAGTCCGGTCCCCTGCGCTCATGACCGAACTAAGCTCTCCAGCCGTGCAAGAAAAGGGAGATCCCGAGAGGTCCCCGCACAGGGACGCAGTCTGGGAAACTGACGCCGAAACCATCTGGCGAATGAAGGAAAAATCTGGGACTCCCACTAACGTGTCGTGCACGAGCTGCCCCAGTTCTGCCTCATCCCACACAGGGCAGGGCTGTCGCCAGCAGGTGTCCTATCCTGACTCAATGTTTCCCACCCATCTGATTGACAGCTGGCAGGAACTCCCTCTCTGACTTTACATCCCCGAGTGTTTGGAGGCAGAATCCAATTTCTCCCTTTTTTGCACTTTGTGCTCCAGGATCCATTACAACTGGGTTATTCCTTCTCCCAAACGCTAAAGAGCGGCTTTTTAGTTTTTTTATTTTTTGAAGAAGAAGGTGGCATGTGAGCCAATAAAATGTTGAGAACCGCTGCTTTGGGCCTCTCCTCTCTCTGTGTCCAGACAGGAGTGTTTTCCATTACATTTTTTTATTTTTCTCCCTCTCCTCTCTGCCCCCCTGGGTCAGGAGAGGATTTCTGGAGAACAGGAGTCTGTAGGAAACCAGTATTTGAGGAGAAATCACAGCAGTACAGCAAGCCCAACTAAGATCAAACCTGGTCCTTCTCATGGTCCAGCTGTGCGATATCAAGCCATCTCCTACACTCTAAAGTGGTTCTTTAATGTGTCTCTTTGCAGCACATGATATTAAAACACCCTGTGATTTAATTATTAAGCATTCTAAGTTATTAACCAATCAGGACGCTTTTACTATGTTATTAACCAATTAAGTTATCAACTTGTACTAAATTATTCATATATTTGCAGTGAAAATAATATCTTTATCTATCTCTCCCATCTGTCTACCACACACCCCATCTATCTGTCTGTCCTATCTGTCTACCACACACCTCGTCTGTCTATCTGTCTATCTATCCACCACACACACCCTCTATCTATCTGATCTATCCACTACACACCTTATCTATCTGTCTGTCTGTCCACTACATACCCCCTCTATCTATCTGATCTATCCACCACACCCCCTCTATCTATCTATCTATCTATCTATCTATCTATCCCCATACACCTCATCTATCTATCTATCTAAACTAAATACTTCCCCTGTCATACTGTTTAAATATGCATATACAGTACTTTAGGAAATGAAACAATTGAGTTCACACTGCTTGGCTCTTTTGGGTAATGCTGATCGCTAATTTGGCTCCTGAACCACTGAGATCTGAGTATCCCTGCTCTACAGCAGCGTGGCAGGCAAGACTTAAGCTGTTTAATTCATCAGCAGGAGCTGGCTTTGCAGAATCTCCAAACCAGCTGTCCCATAGCTTTTGGAAGCTATTTGAAAAAGCCAACTCCACAGTAGGGATGTGGCTGGAACATCGTAAGCTGCTTAGGGTAGAGATACAGCTGAAGAACCTGGCTTTTGGGAAGTAACAAACTAGAGAGCCTTAGCTGTAGCGGGGGGATGGGTGTGCTCTGACTGGGGTGAAATATGGTAGCCAGGAGAGGACTTATTGATACCCCACATATACAAGATAATATTTGTACATCCTGACTGGACCTTTCAGTGGCTTAAGTCCATCTACTTCTTTCTCTATTTCCAGAGGAGACCCTTACTGCTCTCCCAGGATCTTTCCCACCTCTATCAGACATTCCTGGTTCTACCCCAGTTACTCAAGGAAATTTTCACAAGTTGTATTTCTTCTAGGAAATCCTCAAATATTTGCTTTCAGGCAACTCTAGTTAATTTGTGTGACAGTGACCAGATGTGGAAAATGTCCCAGGGTGGTGTTACACCTCTGTACCCTACAAACTGTCCTGGTTTTGAGTGGAATTCTAGAATCAGGAACTAGATCATCTTCTACACCACAGATGGAGCTCAGAGAAACCCCATGTAGTTCAGGGCAAATGGTTGTCTGAGAAAACTCGTAAGAACTTCCTGGAGATACAAGCAGTGAAGAAGGTGGTTCTCTCTCTCTCTACTTTTAAGTTTGCCTCTGGATTAGTTTGTCATTCATGTGAAAAGCAACACTAGGAACGCCATGGCATGCTGACTCTTCCAGGCATTAATAAGAAATTACGTGTTAAAAATCCTGAATGAAGCAAGAAATATTCTCTTGCTCCTGGCACAGGATAGTCTTTGCTCTGAGGAGATAAGTGAGAACACCAGGTATCTAATGATTAAAACAACTGCATTGGACCCAAAAAATCCACCCTACCAGTTAACTAGGGTTGCCAGTTTTGATGGGGTGTATTGCTGGAGGTTTCATCACATGACCTAATCTTTAATTAGCAATGGAGGGAAGGATAGCTCAGTGGTTTGAGCATTGGCTTGCTAAACCCAGGATTGTGAGTTCAATCATCAAGGGAGCCATTTTGGGATGGGTGGGGGGGAATCTGTCAAGGACAATACTTGGTCCTGCTAGTGAAGGTGGAGGACTGGACTCAATGACCTTTCAAGGTCCCTTCCAATTCTATGACATAGGTATATCTCCATATGTAAAAACTGTAATACCCGCGGGAGTAAGAAAACCAATCTAAATATTGCCTAATGTAATAAGATTTAAGGTTTAGATCAGTAGTCCCCAACCTTTTTTGTCTGGCGGGCACCAGACGACAAGCCACAGAGGACATGGCAACGCATCTGCCGAAATTCTGCCAACAAGCGGCAACTTCAATAGACGTCACCGCCAAAATGCCACCGACAAGTAGTGTCATCCAGAAGTGTGACTGCCGAAATACCGCCGAAAATTGGCAGCATTTCGCCGGCGACGCCTCTGGATGACGCAGCTTGTCGGCGGCAGTTTGGTGGATGCTCGTCCACAGGCACACTTAGATGCCCCAGTGGGCACCATGACGCCTGCGGGCACCGCATTGGGGACCCCTGCTTTAGATTGTACATTTTTCTTTTATTTTCTGTGGTAACTTTCTCCAATTTTTTATACCTACCACTTCTAATCACTTTAAAATCACTCTCTCTAGTTAAGAAATCTGTTTTATACTTCACTTAAAACAGCATGGTTTGGTTGAGGTGCTTGGGAAATCTCAGCTCAGTTACAAAGGCTGGTGCACGTGCTCTCCACACTGAGGGAGGGGCAGCCTGGGTAATGACCTTATACTGGTCAGGTTTCTGACCAGGGCAGGACAGTGCCGCTCAGCGTACTATGGGAAGTAAGCGAGGAAAACAAGTCCTCTATTATAGTTTTTCTATTGGTTCAATTTTCTTGATCTTTTGAGTTTCCCTCTTGTTTGTGGAGATTGATTTTAGTATTGACTACTTACCTGTCATAATGGATCATTGATCACCAGGTACCTAAGAAGGAGAAAGGTAAAAATTATCAACCCATCCATCATTTTCCCTTCTCTGAAGTGGGCTCTGGTGCTCCATGAGACCCGACACACGTTTTACAGTAAATTCCAGTTGAAGGGGAAATATCTCAATCCTTCTTTATTTCCCCATGGAAACCTCCAGCAGAGAGGTGGAGAAAACTTAGGAGTCCCACCTTTGGGGATCTTGCTTTGCTGTAAACATTTCCATTTTTGTGTACCAAATAAATAAGCAGATGAAGTATCCTGCCTGGAGATGACAAATCTTCTGTAAAGTTTATTCATCAGAACTTTACTCCTGGGGGAATTCTGCACACATTATTTTAGAATTCTGCAAAATTCTGCATATTTTATCTGTCCAAATAACACGATATAATCATGCCAGTTTCAATTATTTTGGTAATTTATTTCAAAATGTCTCTTGGCAAGTACGTCTATAACAATAAAGACAAAAAAAAAAAGATTCTGGTAATTCTGGTTTCTGACAAGTGGATTCCTTACCAGGCATACAGTAACTTCTTGCTTAACGTTGTAGTTATGTTCTTGGAAAATGTGACTTTAAGCGAAACGATGTTAAGTGAATCAAATTTACCCATAAGAATTAATGTAAACTGGGGGGGTTAGGTTCCAGGGAATTTTTTTTTTGCCAGATAAAAGACATTATTACATATACAGAATAAGTTTTTAACAAGTTCTAATCAGAGGATTGTCCGGGGACCTGCTCATGAGCTCCCTGAGCTTCTCCTAAAGCAACCATGTTGATATCAGGTGGGATATTTCCCGGGGAATGCCTTGCTGCTAAAAGATGAACTAGCACTCGGCTGAGCCCTCAAGGGTTAACACATTGTTGTTAATGTAGCCTCACACTACAAGGCAGCATAGAGGGAGACAGGAGGGAAAACACACAATAGACGCAGGGCAGCAGTTGTAAACACTTCCTTGGGGAAACTGAATGTGATGATGAACCCACACTATCCCTCTGGAGTGCACCACTCCCTCCTCCGGACAGCATATGCACGGCTGCACAGATGCCAACTTTCCAAAGTACCCGGAGGGGGGAAGAGTGCTCAACCCCCAGCTCTGCCTCAGGCTTGCCCCCATTCCACCCCCCTCTCGATACGCTTCTTCCTCCTTTCCCCCCAGAGCCTCCTGAATGGTAAAACAGCTGATTGCTGCGGGCAGGAGGCGCAGGGAGGGAGGGGGGAGTTGCTGATCCGTGGGGCCACCAAGAGGCGGGAGGTGTTGTGGGGGTAGAGGGAGGGCTGCCAGTCCACCCTGGTTCCAAGCCCGCACAGCTAAACAACTTTATAAGGAAATGTTGCGCAACTTTCAATGAGTATGTTCTCTAATAGGTCAGGGACAAAACAGCGTTAACTGGGACGTCGTTAAGTGAGGAATTACTATATCAGTACAGAACTTTTTTCCCCCACAGAAAATACATTCTGCCCCAGAAGTTCTGCAGTTCTGCCTTTTGCCCACCAGAGGCTGCTATAGCACCACAGCAGCCTGCTGCGTTCATGCTGCTTGCCGGTTTGGCACCACAGCGGCCTCTGGTGGGCGAAAGGCTAAACCGCAGCAGTTCTTGGGCAGAAAAGTATTTTCTGTCGGGGGACAAAAATCTGCAGAAGAGCTGAATGCTGCGCATCCTCAAAGGCGCAGAATTCCCACAGGAGTAGAGTTTATAGCTTTTCTTCCGCACTTTGGCATTTGTCTTGAGAGTTAGAGAGAGAAAATGTTCACAGAACACCTCCATCTTCTGGCACAACATTGTGATGCTAGAAAAAAATTATTTTCTTTTATCTCCCTGCTCCTAAAATGAAGAGGAATGACCCAATGGTAATGGATTACTGAGCACCAGAGGCTCACTTCAGAGAAGGAAAACTTGCAGACAGGTAAGTAACTTTTATCTATCTCAAAACTCCGTCAGTTCTTGTGTTTTCTTTCTTCTCTTTGCTGTTCCCCTTTCTTTCCCTTTGACTCTAGCACTGGGAATGATTCTAGTCTGAATTCTCTCTGTATCGCAGCAGGTGAAGAGATGCTGAGTGAGAATGAAGAGGAGAATCTCCAGTAGGGAACCCCTAAGCAAGTGGAGCTGCATGGGACGTTATCAGGAAGATCTAAATGGAACGTTTCCAGGAGAGTTGACCACAGAAAATCTTGTGAGAGTCATTGCAGGTCAGAGGGACAGCAGAGAAACCAATTGTGGAAGGAAGTAATTAAATACATTACTTGTGAGGAAGGGTGCAAAGACCTGAAGGAAACCACAGCCCAGCAGAGAATCCACACACGAGAGAAAAAACACACGCACAATGCACAGCAAAAACTTCAGTTCGAGATTGCACTTTATTAGACACCAGCAAACCCAGACAAGAGAGAAACTTTATAAATGCTTTGAGTGTGGAAAAAGATGTAGTGACAACTCGCACCTTATTAGACATCAAAGAATTCACATGGGAGAGACCCTGTAACTGCATTGACTGGGCGTTGGTTTAGCAACAGAAGTACACTTTATTAGGCATCAGAGAACCCCCACACAGGAGAGAAACTCTGCAAATGAATTGACGGTGAGAAACGTTTTTTTCAGAGCTCACATCTTATTTCACATCACAGAATCCAGACAGGAGAGAAACTATGTAAAAGCCAAACCTGTGGGATACATTTCAATCAGAGGTCAAACCTTGTTTGATATCAGAGAGTCCATACAGGAGAGGCGCCCTATAAATACCTTGACGGTGGGCAAAATTTTAGTGACGACTCACAACTTATTACACATCAAAGTGCCCACATGGGTGAGAGACCCTATAAATGCTTTGACTGTGGGAAACGTTTCCTTCAGAGCGCACATCTTATTGCGCATCAGCGAACCCACACGGGAGAAATGCCCTATAAATGCCCCGACTGCGGGAAAAGCTTCAATCGAAGTTCAAACCTGGAGAGACACCAGATAGTCCACATACGAGAAAAAGCACATAAATGCCTTGACTCTGGGGCAAAGGTTAGTGATAAGTCACAACTTACTACACATCACAGAAGCCACTCAGAAGCAAAACCCTATGTATGCAAGGACTGTGGGAACAGTTTCATTCAGAGCTCAGATCTTATTGTGCATCAGAGAGTTCATACCGGAGAAACACCCTATAAATGCCCCGACTGTGGGAAAAACTTCACTCGAAGTTCAAATCTTACTAGACATCAGAGAACCCACACGGGGGAAAAAACCCATAAATGCCTGGACTGTGGGAAAAGTTTCATTCAGAGCTCAGATGTTATTGTGCATCAGAGAAGCCATACAGGGGAAACGCCCTTTAAATGCTCTGACTGTGGGAGAAACTTCAGTCGGAGTTCCAACCTTGCTAGACATCAGAGAATCCACACTGGGGAAAGACCCCATACGTGCCTGGAGTGTGGGAATAGTTTCATTCAGAGCTCAGATCTTCTTCAGCATCAGAGAATCCACACAAGAGGAAAAAAACCATAAAAGTCTCCACTTGTGAGCAAAAGTTTAGTAACAAGTCACGTCTTAGCACACGCTGGAGAACCCATGTTGGAGAAAGCCCTTATTACTCCCCGGACTGTGGGAAAAGTTTCCATCAGAGTTCAGTTCATATTTCACATCAAAGGATCCACATGGCAAAGCGACTGTGTACGTACTCCGAATGCGTGAACTGTTTCATTCACAGCTCACAGCTTTGTATACATCAGATAGTCCATGCAGGAGAGAGACCCTATAAATCAGTAACTCTCAACCTTTTGAGACGACTGTTCCCTTTTCCGGAGGCTGATTTGTCTGGCCAACCCCCAAGTTTCGCCTCACTTAAGAACAACTTGCTCACAAAAAGAGACATAAAAACACAACAGGGTCACAGCCACCAGTACTGAAAGGTGGCTGCCTTTCTCATTGTTACCCTGTCATTCTTAAATAAATTGTCAGCTGTAGATTGAGAAACACTGATATAGATGCAGTGGCGACTAGTAACTGTTGATGGTGGGGACACAATGGCAACCCCCTCCCCCTTGCCACCAGAGCCGCTGTCAACGTCCTGGTGATGGCCCGGCCCCCCTTCAGCAGCCCCCTCTGACCACAGCACCCTGGGCAGTCACTCATGTCACCCTCCCGGGGCCAGGCTTGAGGAAAATGGCACTCTGGGGGAACTGGTATTTTGGTGTTCTGGCGCCGGCTGCCTCCCCGGCCCTGCACCCATCCACTCCCAGGTCCCTACTTCCTCCTCCAGCCCCCTACCCATCCCCCCGGTCCCTGCTTCCTCCAGCCCCCCTCCCATCCCCCCAGTCTCTGCTTCCTCCTCCGGCCCCCCACTCATCCCCCTCAGTCTCTGATTCCTCCTCTGGCTCCCCACCTATCCTCCCATCACCCCTGGGCCCCACTGCCTTCCTGCCTCCCTTTCCATCCCCAGCTCACCTGGGCCCCACTGCCTCCCCCTATTGCCCCAACTGACTCCCCGAGCGCCCTTCTGCATGCCCCAGGCAGACTAGTCCAGACTCGTAGCTGCCGGCGAGGAAGGGACAGATTCAGCCGGCTTTCCCGCGCCCCCAATGCTGCCAGCCCGGTCTCGCTTCCCTGCTCTAGGCGACACCTAGTGGCACTCAGCGGGAGCGCTCGCTGTTGCTGTCTTTCCCAGGCACCTTCCTCTCAGCTGCGTTCAGCCCAACACCCACCGTGGCATAAATTGGGTGGGGGGTAATATGACCCAGCATGACCCCCCACCCAACACGTCACCTATTGATATAGCATATAGAGCAGTGTAAACAAGTAATTGTTTGTATGAAACTTTAATTTGTCCTGACTTCGCTAGTGCGTCTCATGTAGCCTGTTGTGAAAGTAGACAACTATCTAGATGAGTTCACGTACCCCCTTGAAGACCTCTGCTGTCCCCTCCCACAAACCACTGCAATAAATGCCTCGATGGTGGAAAAAGTTTCAATCGCAGCTCACGCTTTATTAAACACCACACCGGAGAGAGAATGTGAGTGACAGGGAAGCTTCAACTGGACTCTGACCGTATCAAGCATGAACAAATGAACACAAGGAAGAGACCTCTTAGATCTTCTGAGCAGGGAGTATGGAGCTAACACCACGTGGGATGGTGTAGACTCCTTCTCCACACTGGAAGGACATTCTCCCAGTGCCTTGATTAGTAAAAAGAAACCCCAAACCATCCATTTTCTACTTCCCAAATCAGGGACATTCGACTACCTCGCATCCAACTGTGTGTCTCAGGGCACAGCGTCTTTTTCAAATTCTCTTCGTTTTTCTGCCTGCTGTAAAATGGAACTCTGTTGCTGGCGCTCCGAGCAGCAGTGTGCTGAGCTGAAACGCACTTTACTGAGTGGGGCAGGAGCTTTTCATTTCTGTCTTTGGAATAATTAAAGTGAAATTCAGTTCCTTAAACATCCAGAATCTTTTCTCTAGCATAATGACTAAAAAATGGTCTTTGGTGGACTCGGAGGCTGTCTACGAAGCCTCTTTTAGGTGTTAATTCCCCAACCCTGGGCTCCAGATTCCAGAGCTTTTCAGACCCTTCCAGGAGTCTGTGACGGAAAAACCCTTGTGTCCAAGGGAAATCCTTTCTGGTTGGCATTCCTGTTCACCTGTCTCTTGCAGCGGGACACAGTGAGTCTGTGAGAGCTCTGCTGCTTGTTTTGTTAAAGGCTGGTAGAGCAGTCTTGGAGAGAAACAGTGATCAGTTTTGCAAAATGCTCTGATGGCTGATGTACAGTGCTATTTCAGAGCTAGGTATTATTCATTGCCCAAAAATCAAGCGTGAGGTGCACAGTAAGTGGGGGTAATACAAGCATTACAAACCCACACAATGTGTCGTTAAAGTTACACACACACAGTCCAGGCCAGGTGGGCTGAGGGAATGCAGGGAGGTCACCCAAAGCATCTTAGCTCAGCCTTGTCAATGCACTGTCAGACTTCCCCTAGAGTCGAAACACACTGTGCTCCTCGTACTGAGTCCAGCTTAAATCAGGAGAGATCCCACTGGAGTCACTTGGGCCCCAGTCCCCTCACTCACCTCCGAGTAAATCCAGAGTGACCCCCTCTCCTTGGCGTTACATGGTGTTTATTCCAATTTCCCCCAGTGTAAATCAAGAGTAGCATTGGTGCCTTGTAGGCTGATTGCCCCCTCTCTCCAGGGCCGCCCAGCAGGGCCCCTCTAAAAGAATATAGTATTCTATAGGATTGCAACTTTTTTTTATGGAAGGAGCCCCCAAAATTGTTTTGCCCCAGGCCCCCTGAATCCTCTGGGCGGCCCTGCCTCTCTCAGCCTCGTACAAATCCAGAGTCAACCCATGGCAGACCCTGGAATGGTCTACAGCAGCATGAAGCACTTGTAGGGGGGAAATCAGATGCTGATTTCTGAACATAAGAACGGCCATACTAGGTCAGACCAAAGGTCCATCAAGCCCAGGATTCTGTCCTCTGACAGTGACCAATGGCAGGTGCCCCAGAGGGAATGAACAGAACAAGGAATCATCAAGTGATCCATGCCCTGTCGCCCAATCCCAGCTTCTAGCAAACAGAGGCTAGGGACACCCTCCCTGGCCATTCTGCTGCTGCATGTCTAACCCACAACCGCTCAGTAGGACACTTTGCCCCTCTTGTTTAGTGGATGGGCCATACAGAGAGGCTGATGAGCACTGGATGATAGTCTTAGGGTGCATCGACACCGGAAAAAGAAAGACCACAGCAGCAAGTGTCAGCCCAGGTTCACTGATTTGGGATCATGCTCTGGGGCTGAAAATAGCAGTGGATATGTTCCTTCTCAGGCTGGGCCTGAGACTGACCCCTCTTAGAGCGGGAAGGTCTACACTGCTATTTTCAGCCCCGTAGCCTGAGTCAGTAGACCCGGGCTCGGAGGCTCACCACCATGGGGTTTTCTTTGCAGTGTAGAGAGACCCTGGGGCGAGTGTTGTTTACAGGTCAATGTAAGTCTGGACTCATATTCATGCCCAACCCCTACCCACCTTCCGTCTAGACACAAATTTGACTCAGGGCAGTAAGCCCTGGGGACCTGGGCCCTAGGACCCAAAAAAGGGGAGGGGGTGTCTGAGCTCAAGTCCTTTTGGAATTTGGGGTTCACATTGCATTATTTTGCAGCGTGGACTTAGCTGGGGCCCAGGTCTTCAGAGTCATGCTTTGAGAGTTCACCAGTGCTCTCCCACAATCCCCTGGGCTGCTTGGTGTTTGGCCCTGGTCTTGGGTGTCCCCCTTCTCCCCACCGTGTACCCAGTCTCCACAGAGCTGGGGCAGGAGGTCTGGGGGAGCATGTGTCTGCTGGTCCCTCCAGGTGCAGAAGGGGTGCTGCTGTGTTCAGGCTCCCAAATGCTCCGCTTAAAGAGACAGCGCTGACACACTCACGTTCCTCCCAACACACACATGTGCATGCACTCTCTGACACACATACACACTCCCTCCTACACGCATAAACACACAGTCACGCACACACACACTCTCCCAACACACACACACACACACTCTCACACACACACTCTCCCTCACCCACACACTCTCTCTCCCTCACACATACAATCCCTCTCTCTCATACAAACACACACACTCTCTCTCTCAGACATTCCTCCAACACATACATACTCTCCCTCACACAGTCCCCCCAGCATACGCTCTCTTTCTCTCTCACACACACACGTTATCGTTGTTGTTGTTACTTCTTGGTACTTCTTGTCAAAATGTGCAAGGCACATATATTCTCTGTAATTTTATCCTTTAAAGTTCATTAAGGACACAGCGCTGTTAGTTCAGTTTTTTAACTGGTCTGTGCATTTCATCATTTTATTTCTCTCTTACACTTCAGTTTAATTCTTTGACAAGTGAGTTCTAAAAGGCCTAACCTGTCCTGGCTGGAGTAATTATCATTAGTACTTTTATCACCATATTGGGCTTCGTCTCATATTCTCTTGCTCCTGGTAAAGGATAGTCTTTGCTCAGACTCCCAGGCCCATGGCACCTCGGGGGTTTCCCCTGGAACCAGGGAGGTTTTCCCTTCTGGAGCATGAATGGTCAGGAGAACGCATGGACTTCCTGCTCAAATCTAGACACTGCCCACAAACCTGGGCTTTTCTAGGGATTCAGATAACTGGATCTTCATGATGCTCTTGACAGGACAAGAATCCTATTTTGTCTCACAGTTGGGGAGATATAGGATCTCTCTTTCTAGACAGGTTCTTGATTGGGTCTGAGTGCTAGCTTAGGTCATTTCCTTTGCAGAATAGCACAATCCTTCATTCAGGTAATTTTGCCATGTATCCCCAGTCTTCAGTGTATTTCTCTTTCCTGACACTGGGAAGAAATGTGGTGGTGTTTGTCTGAAATGTATTTGGACAAACAGTTCTGCAGTCTCTCTCTTGGCCTTTTGTCATATCTTGAGGGAAGGAAGAAAGGAAAAGAAGCCCTCAGATAAGAGCTGTTTTTCCTGTTGGCTCAATTTTATTCACGTTTTAAGTTCCCCACTTTTTTGTGGAGATTGGTTTTAGTTTTGGCTTCTTCCCTAATGTAATGGATCATAGATCACCAGGTACCTAAGAAGAAGGTAAAAATTATCTACCCATCCATCGTTTTCCCTTCTCTGAAGTGGGCTCTGGTGCTCGATGGGAGGCCCCACGCAAATTTTGCATTAAATTCCAGTTGAAGGGGAAATATCTCAAACCTTCTTTATTTGCCCTATGAAGCCATCATCGAGAGATGGAGAAAACTTAGGATTCCCACCTATTGGGAATCTTGCTTTTCATTAACCTTTATTTCCATTTTTTTTTTGTATACCGAATGAATAAGTAGGAAAAGTGTCCTGCCTGGAGATGGCTAATCTGTAAAGTTTATTCATCAGCACTTATATAGCTTGTCTTCTCAACTTGGGCAGTTGTCGTGAGTGTTAGAAAGGCAGAATGTTCACAGAACACCTCCATCTTCTGGCACAACACTGAGGTCCTAGAAACATTTATTTTATTTGATCTCCATGTTCCTAAGATGAAGAGGAGTGACCTAGTGGTAATGGATCACTGAGAACCAGGGGCTCACTTCAGAGAAGGAAAACTTACAGATGGGTAACTAAACTTTCCCTTTCTCAAAACCCCAACAGTTCTTGTGTTTTCTTTCTGCTCTTTGCTGTTCCCCTTTCTTTCCATTGACTCTACCACTGGGAATGACTCTAGTCTAAATTCTCTCTGTGTCCCAGCAGGTGAAGAGATGCTGAATGAGAATGAAGAGGAGAATCTCCAGTAGGGAACCCCTAAGCAAGTGGAGCTGCATGGGACGTTATCAGGAAGATCTAAAGGGAACGTTTCCTGGAGAGTTGACCAGGGAACATCCCATAAGAGTCATTGCAAGTCAGAGAGACATCAGAGAAACCAACTGTGAAAGGAAGTAATTAAATCCCTTATTTGTGGGGAAAGGTGCAAAGACCTCAAGGAAACCACAGCCCAGCAGAGAATCCACACACACCAGTGGAAAAAAACACATGCACAACGCACAGCAGTGTGGAAAAAGATTTAGTGACAACTTGCACCTTATGGGACATCAAAGAATTCACAGAGGAGATACCCTATAAATTCATTAACTCTGGGAGTTAGTTTAGCAACAGAAGCAAACCTTATTATGCATCGGAGAACCCCCGCACAGGAGAGAAGCCCTACAAATGACTTTACTGTGAGACACGTTTTTTTCAGCGCTCACATCTTATTTCACATCCCAGAATCCACACAGGAGATAAACCATATATAGGCCTGTGGGGAAAATTTCAATCGGAGGTCAAACCTAGTTTGATATCAGAGAGTCCATACAGGACAGACACCCTATAAATGCACTGAGTGTGGGAAGGAATTTAGTGATAAGTCACGCCATATGGGACATCAGAAAACTCACACAGGAGATAAACCCCGTAAATACCTTGACAGTGGGAAAAGCTTTAGTGACAACTCACAATTTATTACACATCAAAGCGCACACATGGGTGAGAGTCCCTATAAGTGCCTCGATTGTGGGAAAATTTTCCTTCAAAGCTACAATCTTCTCGTGCACCAGCGAATCCATACAGGGGAAACACCCTATAAATGCCCTGATTGTGGGAAAGGCTTCAATCGAAGTGCAAACCTTACTAGGCACCAGAGAATCCACGTAGGAGAAAAAGTGCCTACCAGCCTCAACTCTGGGGAAAAGGTTAGTGATAAGTCACAACTTACTACACATCACAGAAGCCACTCAGAAGCAAAACCTTATGTATGCGAGGACTGTGGGAACAGTTTCATTCAGAGCTCAGATCTGATTGTGCATCAGAGAGTTCATACTGGAGAAACACCCTATAAATGCCCCGAATGTGGGAAAAACTTCACTCGAAGTTCAACCCTTACTAGACATCAGAGAATCCACAGGGGGGTAAAAACTCATAAATGCCTGGACTGTGGGAAAAGTTTCATTCAGAGCTCAGATCTAATTGTGCATCAGAGAAGCCATACAGGAGAAACACCCTATAAATGCCCCGACTGTGGGAAATATTTCACTCGGCGTTCCAACCTTATTAGACATCAGAGAATCCACACAGGGGAAAAACCCCATACGTGCCTGGACTGTGGGAAAAGTTTCATTCAGAGATCAGATCTTCTTCAGCATCAGAGAATCCACATGAGAGGGGGGAAAACGTAAAAGCCTCCACTTGTGAGCAAAAGTTTGGTGACAAGTCACGTCTTACCACACATTGGAGAACCCATGTTGGAGAAAGTTCTTATTAATCCCCGGACTGTGGGAAAAGTTTCCATCAGAGTTCAGTTCATATTTCACATCAAAGGATCCACATGGCAGAGCGACTGTGTACGTACTCCTAATGTGTGAACTGTTTCATTCACAGCTCACAGCTTTGTATACATCAGATAGTCCATGCAGGAGAGAGACCCTATAAATCAGTGGTTCTTAACCTTTCCAGACTACTGTACCCCTTTCAGGAGCCTGATTGGTCTAGTTTCACCTCACTTAAAAATGACTTGCTTACAAAAGCACACATAAAAACACATCCTCTCCCAAGGCCCCTTCCCCCCCACCTGTGGGGTATGATTACACGGCAGTGTAGGTCTGAGCTCATATTCATGCCAGCCCCCACTTCCATCTATTCACAAATTTGCCTGACTTAGGCCAATAAGTCCTTGGAACCTGGGCCTTAGGACCCGAAAAGGGGGGTGGGTGGGTCGGAGGCCCAGTCCTGTTGGAACTCGGGGTTCATTTTGCAGCATGGACTTAGCTGGGGCCCGGGTCTTCAGACTCGTGTTCTGAAAGTCCACTAGTGCTACCCCACAATCCCCTGGGTGTTTGGCCCTGCCGTTGTGTTCTGACCTCTGAGCTGCAAACAGAGAGATCTGTCCCCTGCGTTAGCTACGGCCGCTGGTAAGAGGACACCCTTTGCCCAGTGCGCTAGTCATGGGACTAGCGTCAGCTTCTGATCAATCTGCGGTCTCAGGTGAGCCAGACATTGGAGTCGGTGAGAGCACCGGAAATGACCAGGTGTACCAGAAAATAGCTGGCAGCCTGGCAGAGTTGGGGATTAATCAGACCCATGACCAGTGCAGGGAGCCAGGGCTGGCTTTAGGGGTCAGTTGGCTGGGCCGCTGTGCTGGGGGGGGGGCGTATTGGTCCCTCCCACCCACCTGCCCTGCCGACAGCCAGTGGGCTTGGAGGCAGCCAGACAGGTGCAGCAGTGCCTGGAGAGGGCAGACAGACCAAGCTGCAGTGGGGGTGGCTGGTAACTCCTCCGAAGCGGGGGTGCCCCTCCTCCCCTGCTGCCCTGCTCCACTGGGTCTGCAGCTGCTGCTGCTCCTGCTACCCTCACCCCCACAGAGCCACCCCAGCCAAGCTCGGGACCTGGAGCCTGCCTCCTGTCTGCAGTGGGGGCAGGGGGCTCGGATCTCAGGGTGTCCCCCTCCCCTCACCTGCGTACCCGGTATCCACTGAGCTGGCAGTGAGGGGGAGCATGTGTGTGCCGGTGAGTCTGGGTGCCCAGTGGGTGCTGCCAGTGCTGCTGTTCCGGCTCCTGAATGCTCTGCTTAAAGAGACAGTGTGCTGACACACTCACTTTGGAACACTCACACTTCCCTGATACACACACACACACACAGTCTCACAGACACACACTCTCTCAGACACTCCCCCAACACACACACACTCTCTCTCACTCCCCCAGCACTCTCTCGCGCACACACACGCATATTATTGCTGTTATGGTTACTTCTTGGTACTTCAAGGCACATACATTCTTTGTAATTTTTTTCTTCCCAAGTTTGTTAACGATCACAGTGCTGTTATTTTCGATTTTTAACTGGTCTGTGCATTTCATCATTTTATTTCTCCCTTATGCTTAAATTTAATTCTTTGAGTAGTGAGTTCTAAAATGCCTAACTTGTCCTGGCTGGAGTAATTCTCACTGGTACTTTTATTACCATGTTGTGCTTTGTCATTCATTATTTAAAGTGGTCCGATCAAATAATAGTATCCTTCTGGAATGTAAATTTAGCTTGCAGTCACCTGAGCAGTGCCGGTTCAAAAAAAATTAGCTAAACGCATAATTGTAGATACTGTGCAGATGAAGGTTGCTTATTTTCAAATGGCATTTTTAGTTAGATCTGTAAAATAACTTCAAATTAATAGGAACATAAATGCGGTTCCAAGTCTGATACTAATAGTAATGATGGAGTCAAACGTTAGTGAGTCACATACGTGATTGTGATCGGTAAACATAAACGCCAAAATAATTAGAAAACTAAATTCCTGTTCTTAATAAAAGAGGGGGAAAAAACCTTACATATGTTAAAATGAAGTAAATAAGTATTGAGTGGAGTATAAAACAATTGACTAAAATAGAGTCGATAACGGCAGTAACACAGTGTGTCTGTTAGAGAAAGCAAGCAGATTTTAAGCAGATTTTATTTATTTTTATTTCTCTCTCCTAAAGATAGTCTGGAAAGTATCACGCTTGTAAAAGCAGCAAAGAATCCTGTGGCACCTTATAGACTAAGACGTTTTGGAGCATGAGCTTTCGTGGGTGAATACTCACTTCGTCAGATGCATGCAAGTGACATGCATCTGACGAAGTGGGTATTCACCCATGAAAGCTCATGCTCCAAAACGTCTTAGTCTATAAGGTGCCACAGGATTCTTTGCTGCTTTTACAGATCCAGACTAACACGGCTGCCCCTCTGATATATATCACAATTGTGTTTCTGATACCTGTATTAAAGCTCCAGAACTGATCCCTCAAGGCTTGGGATTGGAAATATCTTGCGGTATTGTCTCCTGATTGTTCTAAACTTTCATATAAACTGAAAACGTGGCTTTAATAGGTGTTTGTATAATTTTCTTTCTTTCTTTATGTAGAAATTAGATACAGTGCTCCTGTCAGATAATTCCTAAGGTGTTATCTGCAAAAAAATCTAGTTGTCAGGTTAAAGTTGCACCTCCCACTAACATCTGAAATGGCACCCCGAGGGAATCAGGAGTGGCCAGAGAGCTGCAGGATGGCAGTCAACCTGTGGAACTCTTTCCCATAGGATGTTTTGAAGGCCAAGACTATAACAGGGTTAAAAAAAAGAACTAGATAAATTCATGGAGGATAACTCCATCGATGGCTATGAGCCAGAATGGCCAGGGATGGTTTCCCTAGCCTCTATTTGACAGAAGCTGGAAATGGGCAGCAGGGGATGGATCACTTGATGATCACCTGTTCTGTTCATTCCCTCTGGGGCACCTGGCACTGGCCACTGTTGGAAGACAGGACGCTGGGCTAAATGGACCTTTGGTCTTTCCCAGTATGGCCATTTTTATGTTCTTATGAATAGTAAAGAGCTACAAAAGGATCAGGCTGAAAGGACCAGGCTGAGTATTATAATGAATCGTGTTCATTAAGGTAGGGCTTAAGGGCCCACTGAGAAAGGGTCTTCCTTGGGCTAGGCACTGTGCAAACAGAGGAGCAGATCACAGCCAAGAAGGAAGCCAGGGAACTAGTCCACAGACCTCTTCAGCCGTGAAGCCAGGCCGACCTCCATCACCATGACCAAAGTGAGAGCTAGTCTACACTAGAAGAGCTACAGCTGTGCAGATGCACCAATGCTGCTGCACCACTGCAGCGCATGTGGTGAAGATGCTCTATGCCGCCAGGAGACAGCTCTCCTCTCGGCATAATAAATCCACCCCCGCAAGCAGCATAAGCTGGAATGCATTTTGTCCAGACTTCAGATCAGGTTTATGTCTCTTTTCTGCGCTGTTTCCAATTTTTCAACATCCTTTTTAACATGCAGATACCAGAACCGTATCTGCTGTCTCAGTATTGGTCTCCCCAGTGCCATTGACAGAGGTAAAATGACCTCCCCGCTCCTGTGTTTGTACATCCAAGGGTCACGTTAGCTCTTTTTGCCCCAGCATGGACTGGGAGGTCATGTTGAGTTGCTTGTCCATCATGATCCCTAAACCTTTTGCAGCCTCACTGCTTTTCCAAGGGTATTGGGGCCTTGAAATGCAATGCCTAGAAACCCCAGTCTCCCCCTAAAATCCTACCATAAACAAACTTTAAGGAGTATTTTTTTTAATTTATTTTAGGCTGATATAATCCACTGCAGCCTTTGCCTTTGGCCTGAAGAAAGGGAGAAAAGCGGTGGGGAGAAGACATGGGGTTTTAGCTGGAATGCTCTGGGTTTCATGCCGGGCTAGGGTCTGAGACAGTACAAAGTGATTCACTTGGGATCTGGCTGCCCGGTCCCTTGAAATGCTACAGCTGCAGCCTCCCTGCCAAATACCCCCTCCAGTTTCCTCTGCTGCACCCTCCCTTCAGTTCCAGCTTCCCCCCTACCCCATCTTTCTCCTCCCCCACTCTCCTCCAGCAGTGTCCTCTTTTTCAGAACCTGAAATATAATAACCCTGTGTAAACCCCTGATAAGCAGGTGTCCGTATAGCCCAGTAGCCAGGTGGCAGGATAGGGACAGTGCAGGGGATCTGGAATTGACCCAGCAACAAAGCGTTACTGTAGGGAATGTAATTCACTCTCCTTCCCAGCTCCCTTTCTGGGTCCTACACAACCCCCTGGGGCAGTCTGGCCCAGCACTTGGCGGGGGGGGGGTCTTGCACAGACGCCTGTCAGTGGGGGTGGAAAGGAAGAGCCCGAAGGATCCCTGGGAGGAGGAGAAGTGCGATTTCTACGGGGACCGGGGATTGGCCCCAAATCCGAAGGGGGTGCGGGGGTCGCGGGGTCCTGGCCCCCAAGGGAGCCTTTCTTAGAGACCCGGGCGGTGGGTGGGATTCGCTAGAGGGCAGAGAGCAGGGATTTCGGGCGCCCCCCCCCGGCTGAGCGGGGTGTGGGGCGGGGGGTCCGTAGCTGCTGCCCCCATAGGGCCCTGGTTCGTGCTGGGAGGGGGCGGGCTGCGCTCGCTCTGCCTCTGTTTGTCTTCCTGGGTCAGATCCTCCATTGTGCGCCGGGAGCCCGGGCTGAGCCGCTGCCGCTCCCCGGCGGGGTCCGTGCGGGGCGAGCCCGGCACTAACCCCCCTCCCCGCCCCGGGCTCTGCCCGCCCCAGCCCCGAGCCGCAGCCTGCAGGTGAGGGGGGCCCCGGGGGAAGGGCCGGGGCCGGGCAGGAAAGTGACTCTGCACAAGCGGCCCCAGATCTCACCTCCCCCGGCAGCTGCTCCCTGGCTGGGAAGCGCCTGGCGGGGGGACCGGAGCTGCGGCCCCAGCAGCGAGTTGCCGCCCGAGCTCTGCCCAGGATCTGCTCCCGGGGCCGGCTGGGGGTTCAGGCGGGAGGGGGGGCCACAGGCGGGCCCCAGGGGGGAGAGCGGCTGAGGGGGGCATGGGCGGGCCAAGGGGGGTTCCCTGTTGTGTCCCTGGGGCTGGGTTGTCAGGGAGGGAGGGGTGAAAAATGAGATTGAAATGGAGGGGAGAGGAGAAGTGGGGGGGTTATTGTTGATGTGCAAATGTAACCCCGCTGCAAACCTCTGAGCCCCTCCCTCCCCGAGACAGGCCCCTTCGTGCCCCAGCGATGGGTGAATCTCCCCAGCCCTGAACTGCTGCTGGGCCCTGTTTGCTCCATCAGAGACACCTGCTCTGAAAGGGGGCAGGATCCTGGTCTGCTGAACAGCCCAGAGTGTGACCCGCACACAGACTGTATCCTAATGCACATCTGCCAGGCAGCCTGAATAACCTGCTACTGGTGTAGTGCGGGGGGGGGTGTTTATAGTGAGATCAATCTGCTCAAATTTTGTTTCTCTTCTACATACATAGGCTTGGAAGGATGAGATTTTTGTTATAAATATGAGTAAAACGTCAGTTTCTCCTTAGACACACAAAGGGTGGGTGAAAAAATATTTCCATCAGAAATAATTGAAATGTACAGATTGGCAAAGGAATAAAATGCTGCGTGAGAATTTCTTAAAGTTCGATTTAGAGATATTTACCTGGTATATTTTGACAGGTGATAAGGACTGTGTGTTTAACATTTGTAAAGCTTGAACTTTTTCAATTCTCAATATCTACAGTCATTAAGTAATTGTTGTCTGATCTCCCCCACAATTTTGAAAATGTAAATCAATAAAAATTGAAACTAAATCCTTAAAACTAAACATTCACGTTACTATTGAAATGATAAAAATAATCAAATTCTGCTAATCTTGTACATAAATATAACAATACAGTCCCCACTAGTCTAATCCGTTTTCTCTCCATTAATAAAATATTCCTGTGTAACCCCTCCGATTTTTTCCTTTTTCTGAGTTCCCAGATTTTTATGTAAAATCCTTTCAAATTTTGTCCTCTTTCTATTTATTAATTAACATATTATCTGCATAAATGTTTTCCTTATTTTTCTCTAAATACACACTATAAAGAAAAAAATAGATTTTGCCGTCTCCCTCTCTAATTAGCTGAAATCAGTCCTTTCCTATTTCCCTAATTTTCTCTCTCAATTGTCAAATAGTGATATAAAATCTCAAAATTCACTGAGGTTTGCACTCTAATGTTTGTATTATATAAGATTTTCTTAGTTTTGGAGAAACATTGTCCTGAGTCACTGATTTCATTACAAGGGGAAAATGTCACCAACTCTAAAGGCCTCTTAACTCTAGCAGAGAAAGGCATAAGAAGAATGAATGGCTGGAAGATAAAGCCAGAGAAATTCAAACAGCAAACTAGGGGTGATTAAATACTGGAAAAAATTACCCAAGGAAGTGGTGGGCTTTCCATTTCTTGAGTTCAAGATACCTTTCTGATAGACGTGTTCTAGTCCAACACAAGTGACTGGGCTTAATGCAGGAGTAACCGGATGAATTTCTCTGGTTGGATTGTACAGGAGGTCAGAGAAGATTTTCTAAATTCAGTGTTCCCTTTTCCGTTTGGGCTTAAAAATCCCTAACACCAAATGCAGAGTGAGTGGGTGGGTGGGGGATTGAAATCCCCAATGATCAACTCTCCCTGATATCTGAGAAGGAAATTGTTTCCTCCTTCTTTAAGCCTCCCCCAGGTAGGGAACCAGTGTCTCCCAGATACTGATAGGAAAATCACTGAAGGCTAGATGTGCAAAGGGATTTAGGCATTACAATGATCAGCATAGCAGCATGTAACATTTAGGTGCCCTGCCTCCCGGTGGAAACCACAGCCCTGAGTTAGGCTTCCAGGCTTCCTGTATTATCCCTGGGCAGAGCTAAGCACCAAAAAATGCTGACTGGAGAGCTGCCAGAGCTAGCCAACAGGAAATGCTGAGGAGAGGGGTGGGTCATGCACCCACAGGTGCCGACTTTCCAAAGTGCCAGGGGTTGCTTGACCTCCGGCTCTGCCCCAGGCCTCACTCCCACTCTACCCTTTCCCCCAAGGCCCTGCCCCCACCCTGCCTCTTCCCACCCCCGCTCCCTCCTGCCCCACCTCTTCTAACCCCCTCTCCTGAGCGCCACATCCTCACTCCTTCCCCCACTCTTCCCCAGCCTCCTGATGCCTTGAAACAGCTGATTGCAGCAGGTGTGGGGAGGGAGGGGGTGTCATAAGGTATAATTCCCAATTCTGAACCTTAGCGTCCAAAATTTGGGTACCTGCATGAATCCTCGAAGCTTAATTACCAGCTTAGATCCTGTAGCGCTGCCACCAACCAGGAATTCCAGTGCCTGGTACACTCTGGTCTCCCCAAAACCTTCCCTGGGGACCCCAAGACTCAGATGCCTTGAGTCTCACAACAAAGGGAAATAACCCACTTCCCTTCCCCCCTCTTTACCTCTTCCCAGGCTTCCCCTCCCTGGATTACCCTGGAAGATTACTGTACTTAAACTCCTTGAATTACAAAACAGAGAGGACAATTCACCTTCCCCCCTCCTTCTTTTTCCCCCTCCCAGTCTTTCCCTGAGAGAGACAGTAATCCTGGCACAGAGATTCCTATCCCCTTGAACCTCAACTAGAAAAGAAAATCAAACAGGTCTTAAAAAGAAAGAAAAGACATAAAAATTGTCTCTGTAATCAAAATGAAAATATTACAGGGTCTGTTAACTTATAAAAAATGAATAAACAGCCTTATTCAAAAAAATACAATTTAAACATTTCCAGCAAACTACACACTTGCAAATACAGAAAACAATGTAAAAACCTATATTGTTTTTCTATCTGTACTTACAACTTGGAAACAGAAGATTAGAGAGCCTGGAGATAGTGTGATCACCCTCAGAGCCTAGAGAGCACACAGACACAGAACAAAGGACCCACACCCAAAACTTCACTCCCTTGAGATTTGGAAGTATCTTGTTTCCTGATTGGTCCTCTGGACAGGTGTTGTTTGTTCACCCTTTACAGGTGAAAGAGACATTAACCCTCAGCTATCTGTTTATGACAGGGGGAGGCACTGATCCACGGGGCCTGACGGTGGGCAGAAAGTACTGGGGGAGTGGGGAGAGCTAATGGGGGGCTGCTGATGGGTGCTCTGCACCCACCATTTTTTCCCCTTGGGTGCTTCAGCCCCGGAGCACTCATGGAGTCGGCGCCTATGCATACACCCCTGCCTCTCAAAGGGACCTATCTCTGCTTGGTCCATCTCAGCTGCGAATGCCACCATGCAGAGGCTGCTGTGGAATACAAAGGGGGCACCCAGCGGTGAGACCTAGGGGAGAGGCCCCATCTCCTCACTCCCAACTGCTGGGAATGGGGAAGGGGTTGGGATTCCTGTCCCTGGACCCTGCTGAGGGGGCTCCACCTCCTCTATCAGCCTCTGGTTAGTAGGTGTGTGACAAACATGAAGGCCCCTGCTCTCCCCCCTCCTGAGAGGGACAAGGAGCTCTCTTTTTCTCCCCTCCTGAAGCCTCCTGGCTGCTCTGAGCAGGGTGAGGGTGGGATTCTGCTACCCTTTCTCCCACCCTCCCAAGAGCTTCCATTTTATCGGCCCTCCTCCCCTATGAATAGCGGGCTTGTAGCTGGGGCAGCAGGTGCTGAGTGGGGGACTCTTGTTGTTTCAGGGGCCAGTGACCTTCACGGAGGTGGCTGTGTATTTCTCCCAGGGGCAGGGGACTCTGCTGGACCCTGCTCAGAGAGCCCTCTACAGGGACATCATGCAGGAGAACTATGAGACGGTGACCTCGCTGGGTAAGGGAGTCCTGTGCCTTTGGTTATTGGAAGCGGGGTGGGGGGTGGTGGTGATGTAGCGAGTTTGGCTTCTACTCAGGTTCTTCCCAATTCCCTTAGGTTACGTCTACACAGCATCGAGGAGGTGTGATTCCCAGCTCGGGTAGATATACTTGCACTAATTCTGCTCGAGCTAGTGCCTAAAAAGAGTGGCAGAAGCATTGTATTGTCCTCTCTGTATTCACTCATGTCTATTCCCCTCCCTTCCTGGGACTAGCTCCATCCATGGGGCAGAAGTCACCCACCCACGCTGACGGAGATCTGGCAGGAGGTCCCTGCCCCCAGATTTTACCTCCCCCTGAGTGTTTGGAGGGGATCTGGAGGCAGAATCCAGTTTCTCTTGGTGCTCTGTGTTGTCTGTTACAAATAGGTTATTACTTCCAAGCATGGATACTACATTTTTTCTTTAATTTATTTTTAAAACCTCTGTTTCTGGCTTTACCCTGTGGTGCCGTTGTTGTACCTGACGCAGTACAGTGTGAAGGTAGAACGAGTGAGAGGGCTTCAAAAAACAGAGCAGTTTCCATGCTTGGAAGATGAGGAGGAATATCCGAGTTCTAATGAATCCAGGCGCACCAGGGATCCACTTCAGAGATGGAAAAATTAGAGAGGGGTTAGTAAATGTTCCCTTTCTCAGTCTCCCCAGCAGTTGTGTTGTTTTTCCCCTCTTTGCTGTTCCCCTTTCGTTCCTTTCTCCTCAGCACAGGGATGACTCCTGTCTGGATTCTCTCGCTGTATTCCAGGGCATGCTGAGATGGTGAGTAAGAATGAGGAGGAGAATCCACAGCAGGAAGGTGGTGAGGACGTGGGTCTGCAGGGAACAGTATTGGGAAGATCCAAGCAGAATTTTTATAAGAATCATAAACAAGGGAAAACCTGCAGAAACCAACGCAAGTCAGAGAGGCTGCTGGGATACGACCCAGGGAAGAAAATGTGTGAACCCATAAATCATGGTGGAGATTGCGAGGACCTCAAGGAAATCACAGTCCAGCAGAGAATCCCCACAGAAGAGAGAAAAAACACATGCACCGAGTGTGGGAAAAGCTTTATTCGGCGGTCACACCTTATTTCCCATCAGAGGATCCACACTGGAGAGAAACCCTACAAGTGCCTTGTCTGTGGGAGAGGTTTCAGCCAGACTGCACACCTTATTTCACATCAGAGGATTCACACGGGAGAGAAACCCTATAAGTGCCTTGACTGTGGGAAAGGTTTCATTCAGGGTTCGCATCTTCTTAGGCATGAGAGAACCCACACAGGTGAGAAACCCTATAAATGCCTGGAGTGCGGGAAAAGCTTCATTCAGAGCTCAGATCTTATTTCACACCAGAGAACCCACACAGGGGAAAGAGCCTATAAGTGCCTTGACTGTGGGGAAAGTTTTGATTGGAACATGCAGCTTGTTAGACATCAGATGCACCATACTGGAGAGAAACCCTACAAATGCCTAGATTGTGGGAAAGCATTTAGTGACAGTTCAGCCCTTATTATTCATCAGAGACTCCACACGGGAGAGAAACCCTATAAGTGCCTCGACTGTGGAAGAAGATTCAATCAGAACTCACTCCTTACTAGACACAAGAGAACCCATTCTGGAGACAAACCCTACAAGTGCCTGGACTGTGGGAAAAGTTTCAATCAGAGCTCATACCTAATTGCACATCAGAGAACGCACACAGGAGAGAGACCCTATATATGCCTCAAGTGTGGGAAAAGTTTCAGTTGGAGCTCAGATCTGACGGCACATCAGAGAACCCACACAGGAGAGAGACCTTATAAGTGCCTGGAATGTGGGAAAAGATTCCTTCAGAGCTCAAATCTTAGTGTGCATCTGAGAATCCATACAGGAAAAATGCCCTATAAATGCCCCGACTGCGGGAAAAACTTCAGTCAGAGTTCAAACCTGACTAGACACCAGAACACCCACATGGCAGGAAAAACCTCATAAATGCCTTGACTGTGGGAAAATGTTTAATAGTAAAGCACAATTTAATACTCATCAGAGAACCCACCCTAGAAAGAGACCCTATAGAAGTATTGACAGTGAGCGAAAGTTTAATGACAAAGTACACCCTTAGTATACATCAGAGAACCCACACAGGAGAGAAGCCCTATAAATACCTTTACTCTGGGAAAACATTTTTTTCAGAGCTCAGATCTTATTT
Source organism: Chelonoidis abingdonii (assembly GCF_003597395.2). Classification (NCBI taxonomy): domain Eukaryota; kingdom Metazoa; phylum Chordata; order Testudines; family Testudinidae; genus Chelonoidis; species Chelonoidis abingdonii. Next base: position 5,304,414 of record NC_133780.1, on the reverse strand, counting down.
CACAGTACAGCATCCATATGGGAGAGAAACCATATAAATGCCAGGACAGTGGGATAAATTTCAATCATAGGTCAAACCTGATTCGACATCAGAGGATCCATACAGGAGGGACACCTTATAAAGTGTGGGAATTTAGTGACAAGTCACGCCTTTTGGGACATCAGAGAATCCACATGGGTGATAAGTTGCAGGAGTGGGTGAGTGAGATTCTGTGGCCTGCATTGTGCAGGAGGTTGGACTAGATGATCATGGTGGTCCCTTCTGACGTTAAAGTCTGAGTCTATGAGTCTATAAATCCTATAAAAGCTTTATTTATTCCTCACATCTTATTGTGCATCACCAAAACCATCCAGGAGAAACACCCTATTGGGAAAAAGTTCCCTTGAAGTTCAAGCCTGACTAGGCACCAGAGAATCCACATGGGAAAAATCACCATAAATGTCTTTCAACTTTTTCCCACAGTCGAGGCAAGTCACCACTTAATACACATCCGAGAACCCAAACTGGAGGTCGCTTCTATAAACGGCTGGCTTGTGGGAAGAGTTTTACTCAGAGTTCAGTTCTTATTTCACAGCAAAGGATCCACAGCGAACGCAGAGATGCTTTGAATGTGGGAAATGTTTCATTCAGAACTTTTTACACGTCACAGCCCCTCCTCCCTGCTGCAGCCCTGGCTGCCGAGCCGAGGGGCCTTTCTGCCTCCAAGAGTTGTCTAGTGCAGGAAAACTGGTCAAGTAGCTGGCATGTTTAGCCCTGGCCTGGACCAAACCTCCACCACTTCTAGTGTAGACCAACCCTGAGCATCTCATTTATACAGTGGTCCCAACCTAAGTTCCCTGTAAGCTGCGTGGTCGCAAGGCCACCCAGAAAGTTTTCAAGTGCTGCGCACTTCAGGTGTCCCTCCCACCACTGCCACGCTGCTCCTGCCCTCTGCCTTGGAGCTGCTCCCAGGAGCCTCCTGCTTGCTGTGCAGAGCAGGCGGGAAGCGGGGGCACTGATGTCAGGGTGTCCCATGCCCCTGTACCCCATCTCTGCAGAGCGGGGAGGCGAAACGCAACAGGGCTCAGGAGTGGGGCGGAGGGAGCTTGCTGGCGGCTGCTGCTGTGTCTGTTTTGAGTGCCAATCTAGCTAAAAGGGGCAAGGCGTGTCTCTCACACACGCACACACACAATGTGTGTGTCTCGCGCACATACAGTGTCTCATGCACATGCACTGTGTCTCTGTCTCACACGCACTGTCTGTCACACGCGCACACTCACACTCTGTTTTTCACACTCACCTCCCAGCATATGCTTGTATTATTGTTGTTCTTGTTACTTCTTGATACTTCCTGCAATGCACATATATTCTCTGTAATTTTATTCTTTCAAAGTGCTGTTGTTTGAGGTTTTTGACTGGTCTATGCATGCATCATTTTTATTTCTCTCTTACGCTTAAATTTAATTCTTTGAGTAGTGAGTTCTGAAATGCTAAATATCCTGGCTGGAGTAATTATCACTATGGTAACTTTTTAGAACTCTATATATTATCTCTAGGGTTTTTGTTTCTACTGGTGGGGCACATCCACATATTACCTCGGTAATTTGGTGCACAAAACAAAATTCATTCCGCACATGAATGGAAAAAATTAGAGGGAACATTGGTCGCAACCTCCACCAAATCAGACTCCTGAGGGCTGGAGATGAAAGTGTCGCCGACCTGGAGGGGGAATTTGACTCAATCCCAAACACAGTGTGATTGTTCTGACCCTAAATCCCAGTTTCCATCTGTGGGTAAAGCAGCTTCTGGCCTTTTTCTTGCCCAGCTGTTTGTTTTGCGATGGGAGTTTGGGTTTTCTCCTTTCATTAGATGACGTTAGAACTTTTGTAAGTAACATGACCATATAAGGAGGCGCTGAATGGGACAGATGTAGACAGTTCAGTCTGTTCTCCTGATTTTGAATCATCTGGAACATGCTCTGGGATGCTGATTTATCTGAACCTGGAGTGTCTTACAGCCCACCCTGTATTGTGGATTGTTCTCTATTTGCTGAAGGCGATTTGATCCCGTAGTAGGATATTAGTTTTGTTTTACAGGACGTAGCGCAGATTTATCAGAGACTTCATAAGACAAAGGACCATTTGCCAGGCCACACTCATTTTATTTGTACCATTTTCCAACTCTTGCCATGAGATTTGAGTGTTGTTTGGACAATGATTATTATAAATCACCAGCAGCACAACCAGTGATGGGGCCAGTTGCAGTCCAAGAGGCAGAGACTGAGACATGGTCTACAACTACATATATGTCAACCCAGCTATGTTGCTATGGGGGGTGAGAAATCTAAAGCCCATAGCTGTATAGTTAAGCCGACTTAACCCCCTGCATAGACAGCACTAGGTTGAGGGAAGAAGTTTTCCATTGACCTAACTACCGCCTCTCGGGGGGGTACGTTATATTTAAATTCATAACTTTACTAGACACTACAAATCATGTATTGAACAGAGACACTCACACTGGATTTATGGCTTATTACAGGGGAAGCCAAACTTACCCTCCGACCTTCATATAATCTTCAGAAGTTTGTGAGCTGGGCATGCCTGCTGGGTGTTGGGGCTTCTCCTCTGCTGCAGGGCGGTGGGAGTAGGGGCTTCTGCCCTGTAGGGAACACTGAGACTCCCCTCCCTGCTGGGTAGAAACCCCTAATGCCACCGCCCTGCCTCAGGGCAGAAGCCCTGAGCTCCCGCCAACTCCCAGTTTGGTAGGCGGAGAAGGGGGGGCACCGTGCTAAGCTACATGGCTGCATGTGGCTCACAAGCCAGGATTTGGCCACCCCAGCTTATTCCAACAATCTGTAACCCACATCCCCTTTCTCCTCGCTTCTTGTTTTCCCCCATGCAAGCAGAGAGGTGTTAACTGGCCTCTTCGCCATGAAGGATCCTTTGAAATACATGTTAACTTATGCTTCTGTTCCCTCTAGTAGTTACCTGTGACCCTCTCAGTACGACGACGCAGAGCTCTGTGTAAGCTCGAAAGCTTGTCTCTCTCCCCACCAGAAGTCGGTCCAGTAAAAGAGATCCCCTTCCCCACTGTGTCTCTCTCACATCCTGGGACCAACCTAGCAACCATGCCACTGCGTACGCGGATTTGCTTTGTAAAAGGCTTTGAGCTCCACGGGTGAAAAGTGCTAGTTAGAAGTGAGGTGTTACTATTCTTGATTTCATGAGGGTGGCACAAACATTGTTGCTTCTTTAGGCTGAGTTCATCACACACCCAATGGGCACATCGCATCCCCACACGGCAGGGTGAGGCTAGCCTGAGGAGGGGCAGAGGGGCTGAGTTGGAGGGGAGGGGATAGGTGGATCCAGGGGCACAAAGGAGAAGAATTGTTTGGAGCACAGCGGTGCAGGGCCTGGCTCGGCGTACAGCTCAGGCTACATAAGCCAGGAGTCACGCAGCAGGAGGTGGGGTAGTCTGGCCTAGTGATCAGAGCCGGAGTCAGGAACAGAGCAGGGCTGGACTGCCAGGAAGAGGAACAAGCCCAGCTGCAGGCATAAGCATTGAGACGCAGGGTCCTACCGAGCTGAAGAGCCGTCCTGGCAATGCTACTCAGCTGCCGTTCAGCCAAGCTGCAATTTCAGCTGCCGTTAGCTGGCTGATCCCAGGCCCAGTTGCAGGCTCCCATTCCTGGCACAAAGCAATTGGCCCTCTGTTAAGCGGCTGTGATATGGCTGCTCCACTGCAATGGTCTCCACGGGCTTTTAAAGTGCTCACTAATGACTTCATGGGAAGGGAATGGGAAGCTGGAAATCATTAGGGGGGGAGGGGGATTTCTGTGTTGCAGGAAAAGGTGGGCTAAGTTCCCTCTAAGCTGAGCGGCCTATTAAGCACTGCGAGGGCACTCAGGGCTGTAGCAGGAAGAGATGCCCCAGATGTGCCACGGCTGGGGAACAGGCACCCCTCTCCTGGCCCTGACCCAGCCCAGCCTGGACCTGCCACAGCCAGGGGACAGGCGCCTCCCCCCACCCCAGGTGCTGCTGCGGGGAGAAAGAGCTGGGGAGGGAGTCCTCCTGACCATAGGCCCAGGAAGCCCCACTGCACCCCAAACCCCTCATCCCCAGAGCCCACACCCCCAGTCGGAGCCCCCACACACACACACCAACGCTCTGTCCCAGCCCTGAGTCCCCTACCACACTCTGAACCCCTCGACCCCACCTGCCACATGAATTTTGCCAAGTGCACGTAACAAAATTCACTGCGCACGTGGGTGGGAATAATTAGAGGGAACCCTGAGATGGGTCATGGAGGAGAGAGACACACCCGTTTTCTTTCAGGTGTTTAAAATTACTGTAGCCAGTGTAGATAAAACTGTCACAGTGCTGGGCCAAAGGCCTTTATCTGGGATTTCTCTCCCTGCCCTCTAAGCAGCTCCATGTTCCAACCATTCTGAGACACAGCCATCATCCCAATTCAACCTTTGCAATGTGTCAAGGAGAGAACGACCACTTAGGAATCACAGAGCATCCTTGGCCTTCGGCTAGCCACAGCAGTGCCTGAACTGCTGACAATTGCCCACCAGAACATATTCCCTTTCCACTAAAAACGGAATCTAGGAATTAAACTGACAAATGAACTTTGTTGATCCTGAGTGAAGACTGCCCGGTGGAGCTTGGAGTTATGCAAACTGCCAACCTCTGAAAAGCCTGAAATGCAGAACTAAGGGACACGCTAAAACGTCGTCAATCATTTGAGCTATGCCCATAGCGCACATGCACTCCCGCTCGGCCTGTGCAGAGCGTGCCTAGCACTATGATACTTGGGCACATGACAATGGTAGGACAGAATCTATCCCTTCTTTTTGCTAGCGCAGATCTTAAATAGAAACAACCTACTGAATAGAAACAACCTACACTTGTGAAATTTTACAGCCCCTTCCCTCTCATGCCAAGGAGATCTCCAACGTTACACTTTAATTTACCCATAGCCCACGGGCCACACTCATTGCCCACCTAACTACTGACAGTCCTCATGGCAAGAAGCCCACTGGAATCAGTCTGGCTTATCTGTGTCTTAGTATTGTTAAAATAGATGTCAAGTTTATAAGAGTGTGTTTAGAGTTTATAAGCTGCTTGTAAGATGCTGCAGGCATTAATCTTGTTATAAGAGGATATTAAGTGTCTGCTCTGTAATTGTGTAAGTCAGCAAACAGGAAAGAAACATTAGCTCGTGTAAAATCCTCACTTCCTACAGAAGGAATGGCATTTTCTCTGGTGCCTGGCAAATTACCGGACTTCAACTGTTGTAAACTACTGATCTTGTGAAGGCACATCAACAGCAGATGACCCATCGGACACCCTAGAACAAAAGACTCTGTGCATCACTCTTCCTGCCCTGCCCCCCAGCAACATGAGGTGAGGATATGCAGGCAAATTTCTACTGTTGGGGTCGCAAAGAGGAATAAAAAATCCCCTGCAAAGAAGTACTAAATTGTATGTTGCTGGACTTTGCAAGGGCAAAATTTCTAAGCAAAAGCATGGGATCCCCAGCTATACAGCCCAGGATAGTGCTAAAGGACTTGTAAAGGTTACTTATGATAGAAACTCTTCTTACTTTTTGGAACTAAAGACTGTAACTCATTCGTGTGTATATGTTTAACTGCTTTAACCTTGTAAATAACTCCCATTTCTTTCCCTTAGTTAATAAATCTTGCTAGTTTATTACTGGATTGGCTACAAGTGTTGTCTTTGGTGTAAGACCGACAGTGCAATTGACCAGTCCTATGGGAGTAACGTGAATGTTGTTGTGATTTGGGGTTTAAGGGACCATCTATCACCAAAGGAAGCTCACCTAGAGGGCAAGACAGACCAGAGTGTCCAAGGAGGCTGTCTGTGACTCCATGGTGAGGCTACTGGGGCCTGAAGAGTTTACACTTAATATCTGGTTCGTGAAATCTAAGTATAGAACTCAGCTGGGGGTTGGGCCCTGTCTGTAGTAGTCTGCCCTGAAGTTGGCATTCATGTTCGGGCTGCTAAACGACAGCTTTCCACTAAGCCAAATATGCCATGCTGCAGATTGAGCCGATTAGTTCTTGTCCTACCTTCAGGGGCCATGGATAACCATTGATTCCCATCCTCTTTGCAACAGCCCGTAAGATATTGGAAGACTAGGGTCAGGTCCCTGCTCCATCTTCTTGTTTCAAGACTAAACCTGCCCAGTCTTTTTTTAACCTTTCCTCATAGGCCAGGGTTTCTAAACCTTTCATTTGTGTTGCTCTCCTTTGGCCTCTCTTCAGTTTATCCCCATCTAAAGCTGTTTCAGGGCCTGCTGCATTTCTGCTCAGCTTCGATTCCATTCCCCCAAAATTGGGGGAAAAAAGAACCCTTTGACAGAGGCAGATTTTAGCAACATGTTTCTATTTCTCCCCACAGCCAGATTCAAACATCCAGGGCTTGGCTGTTACTCTGGTTCAGAGGCTGAAACCTGTTGCCTTGAACTCCTTGAGGTCTTGTTCATCATTTCCAGCTAGCAAGACCGTTCGACTCGCCGTCCGACACTCACCTATCAAGAGAGCTAAATTATCTGGCAAATATTGTGTTCTGTTTTGCTCCTCCCAAGGGACAACGGTTGCCATACATGAATGAACTAGGGTAAGTGTCGAACAACTGTGACCATTGTGGTCAGGATCAAGGACATGGTTTGACCCCAAAGATGGCACAAAAAAAGTTGGTAGAATCCCTCTACTCTATGAAAAGCTGTTCCTTTGCGGGGTGCTATATCATTGGAATTCAGAGCTCTAATGACCCAAAATTTTGGTCACTGACTTAAAGTGTCCTCATTTAAGCTGGCCTTCACTTAACTGTTAGCTGGTGCTCCAGTAGAACCATGCGTTAGAATCCTACGCAAAGGGTCCTTCTGGTCCCATGAGTGAGAAAAGGTGGAAAATACTGGAAGTGAATCATTGGCTGTGCAACAGGTGTGAACCTGAGGGTTTGGGTTTTGTTGAATATTGGGCTATGTTCCCATGGGAGAGGAGGGCAGTCTGAATGGGACAGTCTGCATGTTCCAGATAGGGGTGCTCATCTTCTCTGGAGACAAGCTGGAGCAGCTAGGCCCATGTTAAATTAGCAATGACAGGGGCACATGCTAAGACACGTGCAGTACAAATGCAACTCAGCGTGCCACATACAAATCAAACCCATGTGGCAAAGGATGTGAAGAGGGGGCTAAAAAATCAGTTGCTTTGTACCAAACGCTGGGAATCTGGGTGATAGGCAGAACTCGCTGGAGGTTCTCCCTGATGAGATTTCTGGTCCATTCTTGACCCATGTGCAAGTTGTCTTTCCTTAATCTTCTGTAACAGCATTATTTCTTGCCCTACCCATTTTCTTACCACTTCATCTTTTATTTTCTGCAGTCTTGAAGCTCTCAATATTCCCGTCAACCAGCTCATTTCTGCAGTCAATATCAATACTCCAACTCCACCTCTACAAGATATGCAGGGCCAAAAACATTTTAATAAAAAAAATCAGCATATATGAGACAACTGTTGAGCCGATACTGCTGTATAGGTCAGAATGTTGGTGCATAGCTCAATGTGCTAGCTTACAAAGACCAGGAGAAGATATTGGTGTGGGTCTGTGATAGGCCATTGAATCAAACTAGAAGAGTTACTGCGTAAGCACCTGTCTGTAATTTCTGGAAAGAAAAATTGTGTTGATTATGGATTACTCCAGTTTGTGAGACATATGCTGGAGGTTTCATGTAGCCAGGAGTAAAACATCATTAGATTGTCTAAAAATTATAAATGACGTTTGTCTAAAACAAAAGATATTGCCCCTCAAATTAAGTAATTATTTTGGACCTTGTGATGGATAATTACTGGACTGGAAGTGGGTGATTGCCTAGGGATCAGTGATCATGACTTGATTACGTTCAATATGGGGAAACAAAGATTAATCCTAACCAGTAACATATATATGGTTGGTGCTTCAAAAGGAGAAATTTCCCAAAGCTAAGGAAAATTATGAGCAAAACTGACCGTGAAGAAAAAATTAGAAAAAATGTGATTGAAAATGGGGATTTCTTTAAGAAGTTATTAGATGGCAACAACATAAACAAACAAACAAAAAACCAACATGATTCTACAGTTGAAAAAGAGGACTGCTTTGACTAAAAGCCTATCCCGGTTCAACGGTGAAGTAAAGGCAGCAATTAGAAATAAAAAAGCAATATAGAAGAAGGGGGAAAAAGAGGAAATATAGTGTAATAGATATATATTAGAAGTTCTGAAGTGTAGAAAATTGATAAGGGAAGCTAAAGACATCAGGGACTAACCCATGGTTGGCAGGGCTTAGGACAGTAAGAAGGAGTTGGTAAAGTATATTAGGAGCAAAATAAATCTTAACAGTGGTATACGCCCACTACTAGCTGGAGATAGTAAAATTGTTATTAGGGGTGCAAAAAAGGCAGAAGTGTTTAATAAAAATTCCTGTTCTGTGTTTGGAAAGAAGCAGGATGATGTGCTTGTATTACATGAAGATGAAAAAATACTTTCCAGTCCACTAGTAACTAGGGACAATGTTCAACAACATTTACTAAGGATAAACATTTTTCCATCAGTGAGGCCTGGATAACTTCCACCTCAGAGCTCTAAAAGAGCTTTTTGAAGAGAACTCTGCCCCAAAAATATAAATTTTTAATAAATTATGGACTAACAGAGGCATTCCTGAAGAATTCCAGAAAAGCAAGTGGGATGACCTGGATAACTGTAGGCCAATTAACCTGACGCTGAAGTGCTGCTGATCGTGGCTTCTTTTTTTTTCCCACCACTTGTGTCATAGCTTCCTACTCAGATTTAAACCTTAGCGTTCATAAACTGAGAAGCTAGCATGAACTCTCTAAGCTTAATTATCAGCTTAGATCTGATATCGCTGCCACCGGACAGGAATCAGTGCCTGTCTCACTCTGGTCTCCCCAAAACCTTCCCTGGGGAACCCCCAAGACTCAGATGCCCTGAGTCTCACAACAAAGGGAAACAACCGACTTACATTCCTTATCCTGCTCTTTGCTTCCTCCCAGATTTCCCGCCGTGGTATACTAGGAGATTTCCCTGCTTAAATCCTTGAAACACAAAACAGAGAGGACAATTTACTTCCCCCTCCCAGTCTTTCCTGAGACAGACAGATAATCCTGCACAGAGATTCCTATACCCTTGCCATAACTAGAAAAAGAAAAGTCAACAAGTTTTTAAAAAAGAAGGCTTTATATAAAAGAAAGAAAAGAGACAAAAAAATCATCTATGTATCAAAGTGACAATACAGGGTCAATTGCTTAAAAGAAAATATGAATAAACACCCGTATTCAAAAGAAATACAATTTAAACTTCCAGCAACTACACACATGTAAATACAAACAAAAAACATATAAAGCCTATTGTTTTGCATACCTTTGTATTTACAACTGGGAAACAGAAGATTTAGAAAGGTGGAGATAGATCCTGCTCATAGCTGGAGAGAGCAACAGAAGAAGACAAAGACCCAAGACCAAGAAACACACAAATTCCCTCCCTTAAGCTTTTGAAAATACGGTTTCCTGATTGGTCCTCTTGTCAGGTGTTTGGTTCCCTTTGTTAACCCTTTACAGGTGAAAGAAACATTAACCCTTAACAATCTATTTATGACAACTTGGGGCACCAAAAATGCTGGAGCTGGCCCTGGCTACTAGCATCTATTAATACTTTCTATGATTATTTGCTATTAAAAATATCAATTAAGTAGCACAGTGACATCCATTGGCAGGGTGTGAATGTAGGGGAATGATGAGGGGCTAAGAGGAATAAAAAATAACATTAAAAAAAGTAAAGAATTGAAAGGAGTGAAACCACAGTGGATTACAGGAAAAGATAAGGGATTATTTTCAACATTAAAAATGTATATTGGAATTATAATTTTTGAGCGTGTGGGGGGTGAATGTAAAATATTTATCTGACTCAAGTCTCCTTTAGGAGCTCAATACATCCTATCGCAGGGGTAAGCAAACTATGGCCCACGGGCCAGATCTAGATCTGATCCCTCAGGGCTTTGGATCCAGTCATCCGGCCCGCGGCACCCCAGGCACCGCGGCACCCCAGGCACCACGGCCCCTCCAACCCCGGGCGGAGGGGCAGAGGGTTCTGTGGGTTATCTCCCGGCACCGCCCCCGCAGCTCCCATTGGCCGGGAATGGGGAACTGCAGCCAATGGGAGTTTCGGGGGAGGTACCTGGAGGCGGGGCAAGGTTAGCACATGCTGAACCCTCCGCCCCACCTTCCCCAGGGGCTGGAGCACTTCCTGGAGCGGGGGTGCGCTGGGGTGGGCAGGTTGCCTGCCCTGGCCTGCGTGCGCGCCGCTGTCTCCCTGGAGCCAAGCAGTGCCCGGCCGGAGCTTGAACCCCTCTTGCACCCCGCCCCCCAACTACCTGTCCTAAGCCCCCTTGTACACCCTGCACCCCAACCTCCTGCCCTGAGCCGCTTGCTGTGCCCTGCACCCCCTCCAGCACTCCAACCCCCCGCACCCTTCCTGCCCCAAGCCCCCTTGTGCATCCTGCTCCGAGCACCCTGTACACCCTGAACCGCTCCTGCACCCCAACCCCCTGACCTGAGTCCCCTGCTGCACCCTGCACCCCCAACCCCCTGCACCCTTCCTGCCCCCCAATTCCCTGCTCGAAGTCCTCTGCCTGAATCTCGTACCATCCTGCCCCCAACTCCGTGGCCTGAGCCCCTGCTGAATCCTGCATCCCTCCTGCACCCCAACCCCCTGCCCTGAGCCCCCTCGTACACCCTGCACCCCTCGTCTGCCCCAAGCCCTTTCCCTGAGCCCCTTCCTGCACGCCGCACCCCCTTCCACACCCCGCACTCCAGCCCCCTGCCCCGGCCCTGCATACAATTTCTCCACCCAGATGTGGCCCTCCGCCCAAAAAGTTTGTCCACTCCTATCCTATCGGCTAGGGGTAATGGGATGCCCTGGGCCTTCAGATGTGCCCTTCTGCAAGGGAGAGAAAAAGCCCCTCTGACCCACAACCCCTATTTTTGCAACTACTGCTGCTGGCTCACCCTATCTGGGGTGACTCATCCCTTCTGCCCCTCCCTATCTCCGGCGTCTCCCCTTTGCCACCATCAGGCAGAGCATCTGCCCCGTTCCTAACCCGCCCAGCTCCTACCCCCCGTCCCCATCCCTGATTTTGCCCCTGAGCCCCTCTCTTTCCCCTGCTGCCAGCTGTCCGACCCTCCTGGGCATTCAGTCCCCCCCCCCCAACCCCTGCAGAGATTCTGCCCCTTCATCCCCTCGGATTTGCCCCCTTAGCCCCTGGCACCAGCAGGGAGACATTGTCAGGTCAAGGGCGGGCAGAGTCCGGGCAGCAGCTTCAGCAGATGTTACTGAGCATCCTCCGCTCCTGGGCGCCTGCCCCGGCCCTGGCTCTGTTTCCCTTCCCGGGCCAGGCGCTGCCGCCTCCTCCATTGTGCGCAGGGAGCCCGGGCTGAGCCGCTGCCGCTCCCCGGCGGGGTCCGTGCGGGGCGAGCCCGGCACTAACCCCCCTCCCCGCCCCGGGCTCTGCCCGCCCCAGCCCCGAGCCGCAGCCTGCAGGTGAGGGGGGACCCGGGGGAAGGGCCGGGGCCGGGCAGGAAAGTGACTCTGCACAAGCGGCCCCAGATCTCACCTCCCCCGGCAGCTGCTCCCTGGCTGGGAAGCGCCTGGCGGAGGGACCGGAGCTGCGGCCCCAGCAGCGAGTCGCCGCCCGGGCTCTGCCCAGGATCTGCTCCCGGGGCCGGCTGGGGGTTCAGGCGGGGGGGAGAGCGGCTTGGAGGTTGCATGGGCGGGCCCGGGGGGGAGACCGGCTGGGAGGGGGCATGGCCGGGCCCCAGGGGGGAGAGCGCCTTGGGGGAGGGGGGCATGGGTGGGCCCAGGGAGTTTCCTGTTGGGTCCCTGGGGCTGGGTTGTCGAGGAGGGGTGAGAAATGAGACTGAAATGGAGGGAGGAAGGTTATTGTTGAACTACAAATGTAACCCCGCTACAATCCGCTGAGCCCCTCCCTCCCCTGAGACAGGCCCCTTCCTGCCCCAGAGATGGGTGAATCTCCCCAGCCCTGAACTGCTGCTGGGCCCTGTTTGCTCCATCAGCGACACCTACTCTGAAAGGAGGCAGGATCCTGGTCTGCTGAACAGCCCAGACTGTGACCCACACACAGACTGTATCCTAATACAGGGTTTTCAATCTTTTTCCTTCTGAAGCCCCCACAACATGCTATAAAAGCCCCACCACCCAGCTGTGCCACAACGGTTTTTTGGCACATAAAAACTGGGGCTGGTGTTAGGGGGTAGGAAGCAGGGCAATTGTCCAGGGCCCCACACTGCAGGGGTCCCTGCAAATCTAAGTTGCTCAGGCTTCAGCTTCAGCCCTGGCAGGCAGGGCTTCGGCTTTCTGCCTTTGGCTCGAGCAACTCTAACACCAGCCCTGCCTGGCAGACCCCCTGAAACCTGCTTGCGGCTACCTTTGGGGCCCCGGACCCCTGCTTGAGAACTTTCGTCCTAATGTATGAATGCAAGGCAGCCTTAACAACGTGCTTTTAGTGTAGTTTGTGTGGGTTATAGTGATATAAATCTGTTCATTTTTTTCTCTTCTATATAAATAGGCTTGGAAGGATGAGATTTTTGGGGGTAAACGTCAGTTTCACCCTACACATGCAAATAGATGAAAAAGCATTTCCATGAATAATAATCAAGATATACAGCTTGGCAAAGTAAGAAAAAAGCTGCTTGAGAACTTCTTGCAATGTGATTTAATAGAGGGGAGGGGGCATGTTTTGACATGTGATGCTGACCATTTGTGTATTAATGGTTATAAAGCTTTAACTTTTTGAGTCCCACTGTCTACAGCCATGAAATAATTATTGTCTGACCCACTCCGTAGTTTCCCGGAACTGTGAAAATTCAAATAAAAAAAAAATCAAAGAGAAATCCTCACAAACATTGATATTATCCATTGAAATGATTAAAAAAAAATCAAATTTTGTCAAGCCTATGTATAAATATAGCAATACGATCATCGCTAATCTAGCCCGTTTTCTCTCCATTAGAAAACTATAGATTTGGAACCCCTCTGCTGTTTTTTCTCTTTTCTCACTTGCCAAATTTTGATATAAAATCCCCTCAAAATATGTTCAGTTTCTCTGTTTATACACTAATATGTTATCTGTATAAATGTTCTTACTTATTTCTCTAAATAACCACTATTAAGAAAAGAAAAAGATTTTGTCTTCTCCCTTCTAATTAGCTGGCATGTGAATCCTCTCATATTTCCCTAATTTTCTGTCTCAGTTGTCGAATAGTAATATAAAATCTCAAAATTCACTGACATTTGCATTCTAATTTTTAAATTAGATGAAATTTCCTCAGTTTTGAAGGAGAAATATTGTGCTGAGTCATTGATTTGGTTGTGAAAAGAAAATATCAGGTTCGAAAAGCTTGAATATAGCAGAGAGAGACATAAGGAGAAAGAATGTCTGAAAGCTGGAGAAATTCAAATGGAAATTTAGGATGATTAACCACTGGAAAAAAAACTACTATGGGAAGCAGTGGATTCTCCAATTCTTGAGTTCAGGAGGTCAGACTAGATTTTCTAAATTCAATGGTCTCTTCCCCTTCTGGCTTTAAAAATCTGTGACACCAAATGGAGAGTGGGTGGATGGGAGATTAAATCCCCAATGATCAAAGGAAAATCACTGAGTGCTAGACGTACAGAGACTTAAGCATTACTTTTAGGTGTGAAGCCACAATCCTGATTTAGGTTCCCAGGCTCTCTATATTATACCGGGGCAGAGCCAAGCACCTAAAAATGGAATCCACAAAACAGCATGCTGACTGGGGAGCTAGCCAATGGGAAACGCTGCGGAGAGCGGTGGGTCATATGTCCCTGCCCCTCAAAGGGACTTAGATGGCTATCTCTGCTGAGTGATTCCTAGCCCTAAACCCTCTCCTGGAGTTTGGTGCATAGGGCTATGGGGTACCCCTCAGTCTCACCCGTTGAAGCTGTTCCACCACGTATAAATGGTTGCATAAGTGTTGGGTGAGAGAGAGGGAAACTGACTCCAGCTCTGGGGCAGGGCGTTCACTTGGGTTTTAGGAGACCCAGGTTTCAGACTCACTCCTCCCATGTCTATTTAGGCTGGGTCAGCTCAAACAAGAAAGGTCTATCTCCTTTGTGTATCTTTCTCTAGCAACATTTGTTGTTATCAGTGGTTGTAACTTTTGTATGAATTTTCACTCTCTGTCTGAAAATGAAGCTCCCCACAGGGGTAGGGCTGCCCGATCCCAGTGGCTACAACACATCCTGCAGGGGGACAGGAAACCGTTCAGAGAGGGGAGTTTCAGGTAGCTGCTGGTGGGTTTGTGTTAGAAGGGCTGGAGCAGGAAACACGCAGGATAAGGGAGGTGGTGACAGAGTCGGGAAACCCTGCTGGGACATGTTCAGTCTGTGGCATAATGTTCAGAACAAGCCCTTTGGGGGGATGCAAATTCCTCCATTTGTGGAACAGGAAAGAAATGCACTGGGCAGGGCTGGGAAAACGAACCAAACTCCAGTGCAGGCACCTGAACCCACTAGCCAGAGGCTGCTGTGAAATTTGAAGGGGGCACCCAGCGGAGTTGCCCCGTCCCCTCACACCCAGCTGTCGGGAGGAACTGTCACCGGTTCTGGAACAGCTCTGAATCAAACCCAGGCAGGACCCTCTGCTGTGTGTCCCCCCCCTCGGGGCACACTCTCACTTCCTGCTTGGCTTCAGCGCCCCTATTCCGCACTGGGAGCTCCCACAGCGAGCCCACCTGGGGGAAGACCTTACACCCCTCTGAAAGGGGAGTCCTGCACCCCCAACTTCCACAGTGACTCCCAGCCCAGCGCTGTAAAACAGAGGGATTTATTTTAGTTCTCTGGAATGCAGCGTGGAAAAGTTCTTTGTTACTTCAGAACACAAGAAGTTACAGCAAAGCCAGAGCCCAAAGTCCTGATTCTCCCCCCTGCCCCAAAAAAGGAGAGTAACAGCCCATCCTCAGTCAGGCCCAGTTGCTCCTCCTCCATCCTTTGGTCATCCGGCCTCCACCTCTCTGTCTCTTCTCAAACTTGTCACAACTGGCTGGCTTCTTGCAGTGGGTGCCTCCCCACTACCCACCCCCCCAGCCATCCATTTCTAATTTACAAAATGTCCATCCGTTGCTTGGGACTGAGCAGCTAGACAACAGTCACACCTGGCCCCCTAGGGTTCGCTGAGAAGATCAAACACCCTTGCAACAGGCAGGGGAAACTGAGGCGCACACACAGTGTTCATACAAAACATTTACGAAAATGTCCTGCTTTGGCACAGCCTCAAAGCCTGCAACCTGTATAAGCCTCTGGCTAATAGGTGTGAGATAAATGGGAAGGACCCTGCCATCCTCCATCCGCTGGGAGGGACAAGGAGCTCTCTCTTTCTCCCCTCCTGAAGCCTCCTGGCTAGTCTGAGCAGGGTGAGGGTGGGATTCTGCTACCCTTTCCCTCCGCAACCCTCAGAGCTTCCATTTTATCGCCCCTCCTCCCCCATGAATAGCAGGCTTGTAGCTGGAGCAGCAGGTGCTGAGTGGGGGACTCTTACTGTTTCAGGGGCCGGTGACCTTCGAGGAGGTGGCTGTGTATTTCACGCAGGGGCAGGGGACCCTGCTCAGAGAGCCCTCTACAGGGACATCATGCAGGAGAATTATGAGATGGTGACCTCGCTGGGTAAGGGATTCCCGTCTCCATGGTTATTAGAAGCTTATTGGGTGGGGAGGTCTATGATGTGGCCAGTTTGGCTTCTGCTCAGATTCTTCCCAAGTCCCTTAGGTTACGTCCACACAGCATCGGGGAGGTGGGATTCCCAGCTTAGGGGGATTTACATGCACTAGTTCTGCCAGAGCTAGTGCCTAAAAATAGTGGCGCAGATAGCGGCTAGTGCTAGTCGCCTGAGGACATGCCCAGGGGCAGGGCAGGATTATACTCAAGTGGCTAATCCGAGCCACAGCCCGTGCGGCCATGGCCACATTGGTATTGTCAGACATTAGTGCTTGTGTGTCTACCAAGTTGGGGATCACACTTCCCAGCAGCTGTGCAGACAGACCCTGCAATTTCAGGGGAATGAACCCATACTTCCCACAGCCCATTTGACAGACTTTGAGCCCCACTCCCTCAGCCATGGGATAAGAGACTCGGAAACACAAGGGAGACCTAATTCATCTCTATCCTGCATCCTCTGAGGTGGCAGAAGCATCGTCTTGTCCTGTCTATATTCATTCTTGTCTCTTCCCCTCCCTTCCTGGGACCAGCTCCATTTTTGGGGCAGATGTCACCCACCCACACGCTGACTGAGATCTGGCAGCAGCTCCCCACCCCCAGACTTTATGATCCCTGGGTGTTTGGAAGGGATGTGGAGGCAGAATCCAGTTTCTCTTTTGTGTGTCCCTGGTGCTCTGTGTTGTCTGTTGGAACTAGGTTATTTCTTCCAAGCATGGAGGCTCTATTTTTTATTTAATTTATTTTTAAAACCTCTGTTCCTGGCTTCACCGTTTGGTGCCGTTGTTGTATCTGGTGCAATGCAGTGTGAAGCTAGAGTGAGAGAGAGAGAGTGTAAAAGAAAGAAACTCCTTTATGCTTGGACGATGAGAAGGAATATCCCAGTTTTAAAGGATTATGGAGCACCAGGGACCCACTTCAGAGAAGAAAAAATTAAAGAAGGATTAGTAAATGTTCCCTTTCTCGGTCACCCCAACGGTTGTTGTGATGTGTTTCCCCTCTTTGCTGTTCCTCTTTCATTCCTTCCTCCCTGGCATCGGGGATGACTCCTGTCTGGATTCTCTCTCTGTATTCCAGGGC
This sequence comes from Chelonoidis abingdonii, assembly GCF_003597395.2. Taxonomy (NCBI): domain Eukaryota; kingdom Metazoa; phylum Chordata; order Testudines; family Testudinidae; genus Chelonoidis; species Chelonoidis abingdonii. Next base: position 5,287,526 of record NC_133780.1, on the reverse strand, counting down.
GTGCTGGGCAGCTGAATGAGAAGGAGAATCCACAGTGGGAAAATTGTGAGGACATGGATCTGCAGGGAACAGTATTGGGAAGAACCGAGGGGAATTTTTACCAGGATCGTAAACGAGGAAAACCTTGTGGAACTCAGCGCAGATCAGAGAGATTGCTGGGATGCAACCCAGGGAAGAAAACACGTGAACCCATAAATGATGGTGGAGGTTGCAAGGACCTCAAGGAAACCACGGCCCAGCAGAGAATGCCCAGAGAAGAGAAAAAAAACACATGCAGCGAGTGTGGAAAAATCTTTATTCGGCGGTCACATCTTATTTCACATCAGAAGGTCCACACTGGAGAGAAGCCTTACAAGTGCCTTGTCTGTGGGAAAGTTTTCAGTCAGAGCTCAAATCTTATTTCTCATCAGAGGATCCACACAGGAGAGAAACCCTATAAGTGCCTTGTCTGTGGGAAAGGCTTCAGTCATACTGCAAACCTTATTTCCCATCAGAGGATCCACACAGGGGAGAAACCCTATAAATGCCTTGACTGTGGGAAAGGTTTCAATCAGGGTTCAAACCTTATTAGGCATCAGAGAACCCACACAGGCGAACAACCTTATAAATGCCTGGAATGTGGGAAAAGCTTCATTCAGAGCTCAGATCTTATTAGGCATGAGAGAACCCACACAGGTGAGAAACCCTATAAATGTCTGGACTGTGGGAAAAGCTTTGTTCTGAGCTCAGATCTAATTTCACATCAGAGTGCTCACACGGGAGATAAACCCTATAAGTGCCTGGAGTGTGGGAAAAGTTTCAATCAGAGCTCATACCTAATTTCACATCAGCGAACACATACAGGAGAGAAACCCTATAAATGTCTCGAGTGTGGGAAAACATTCAGCTGGAACTCAAATCTAATTTCCCATCAAAGAATTCACACAGGAGAGAGACCGTATAAGTGCCTGGACTGTGGGAAAAGGTTCATTGACAACACAGCCCTTATTAAACATCAAAGAGTGCATACAGGAGAGAGACCCTATAAATGCCTCGACTGTGGGAAAAGTTTCAGTCGGAAGTCAACTCATATTGGACATCAGAGAATCCACAGAGGAAAGAAACGTTGAATGTGGGGTAAGCTTCAGCTGGGGTCAGCTTGTATCACACATCAGGAAAGTCGTACAGGGAATAAACCTCTTAAATATCTTTAACATGGAAAAAGCTTAGAGTGGAATTGACATTAGAAACTCCTCACAGGAGAGGAAGTGGGGCTGGTCACAGTTTATTTAAAAAAATCTGATTCCCCTGCATATATCTTTGATTTCTTTCATGCTAAGTCAGATTCGGGAGGGCTGTGGGTGAAAATGTTGCAAAACTGGAGGGAGAATTCAAATGAATCCCCCACAGTCTGTGATCATTCTGAGCTTAAATTCCAGTTTCCATCAGATGAGAATTTGGGTTTTCTTCTTTCATTAGGACGGTGTTAAAACTTTTGTAACCATCATGACAATATAAGAAGCAGGTGTTGATAGTTCAGAGGAGAGTGTGGGTAAGTCTGTTCTCTTGATTTTTGAATCAACTGGAACATGTTCTGGGATGTCACTGTATATGAACCTGAAAGTTTCTTACAGTCCACGCTGTATTGTGGCTTGTTCTCTATTTGCTGAAAGCCATTTGGTCACCTAGCAGGATATTGGTTTTGTTTTGCAGGACATTGTGTAGATTTAGTGGGGACTCCAAAAGACGAATGACCATTTGCCAGAACACTCTTCCTTTATTTGTACCATTTTCCGAACCTTTGCCATGAGATCTTAGTGTTATTTGAACAATGATTATTCTATGTCACCATGAGCACATACACCGATGGGGCCAGTGCGAGAGTTGCAGGCGGAGAGGCAGAGACTGAAATGGGGAGGGAAGTTCGTGCTGGATCCCTGCAGTGATGGGAGATAGGTCAGGAGAGAGATAAAGGGCTGGGAAACTGCAGGGTTTTCTCTGGAGAGCCAGACAGCCGAGGCTGAGAATTGTTAACTTGCTGCACTGGAGCCGGAGAGAGACAGGAACTAGCCTGTGATCACTGGGTGAAACTGTCCCTGAATCCCAAAGAGCTTCAAATGACACTGCTTGTGGAGTTGCTGGGTCTACCAGTGATTCCTGGGAGGACAAGACTGAGCAGTGATAGGAAGGAAACTAGGGAAGTCAACAGGCCTGCCTGGCACTGAGGCCAGCTGACGTCCATCACTGCGACTGGAAGGCAATGGGGAGTCTGTGAACCAAGATGGTCACTGCTACCCCCCTCCACAGCGTCCTTGACAGAGACTCTCTCTGTCACGCTCACCACATACATGCCAAGGACATCCCTGGGGCATACCCTCAGCCAGGATTGGAGATGCCGCACCCTTCTCCAGATCCCATTAACCCGAGCTCCCTGGCTTTTCTGCTGTCACAGCGTTTGTGTCCCTGTGACTGAATCCCAGCATCTCTAATGGATCCACTGCATTTTTTCTGCCGACTGTACAATGTTGCTGATGCCTGCGGGAGGTGGGAGCAGTGCCTTGCTGGGCGGGGGCCGAAATGCTCTGAGCTGAGGGTACTGGGTGTGGGGAGGAGATTTTAACTTTTATTTCTGGCTTGGAAAGAATAAAGTAGAATTTAATTTCTCAACCTCTGAGTCCTTTGTCTTGAATCATGAGTAAAAATGGCCTTTAACGGATGTGGAGTCCACCTGGGAATTTTCTTTTAGGTTCGCCCCACACACACACACACACACCTGCTTAAGGCTCTGGGAGGGAGTTTGGGTGCGGGAGGGGTGTAGGCTCTGGGAGGGAGTTTGGGTGAGGGAGGGGGTTTGGGTGTGGAGTGATAGCTCTGGGCTCGGGCAGGGGGTTGAGGTGGGTGAGGGCTGTGTGCTGAGGCAGAGGGTTGGGGTGCGGGAGAGGGGTGCGGTGCTTACCTCAGGCAGCTCTCTAAAGTGACCCGCATACCCCTCTGGCAGCAGCTCCTAGGCGGAGGGATCAGGGGTCTCTGTGCGCCGCTGCCCACAGGCACCGCCCCTGCAGCTCCAATTGGCCGCAGTTCCAATGGCAGAGTGAGTGCTTGGGGCGGGGGCAGCGTGCAGAGACACCCCCACCTGCCAAGGGGGCCACAGGAACGTGCCAGCTGCTTCCAGGAGCGGTCCATTGTGTGGAGTGAGGGCGGGCAGGAAGCCGCTTTAGCCCTGCTGCGGGGGCGGCAGGCAGGGCAGGGACGGGAGATGCTCCGGCGGAGGAGCATGGGGGGAGCAGGCGGGGCCAGGGGAGAGACCCGGCCCTGAACATTGATGGAGCCGAGCCTCCATGCTCTGAATATTCCTGGAGCATGGGCACCATGGGCCCGTACAACTCACCCATGAAGAATCCCGTTAGCTTTTTTTGCCACAGCAGTGCACTGGGAGCTCATGTTAAATTGTTTCTCCACAATGACCCCTGAATCCTTTTCAGAATCACTGCCATCTTTTCCTTAGTTACACCCTGCATCCCTTAGTCCTTGATGTGCAGCTTGGTATGTGGCCTTATTAAAACACTGTGTGTTTGAATGGGCCCGACGACCCTGTCCTCCTCATTCTTTACCACTCTCAATATCTGTGTCGTCTTCAACTTGGCTCAGCAGTGATTCTATACTGACTTCCAGATCCCTGATGAAAATGTTGAGCAGTGTGAGGGCTCTAGAACCAATCCCTGAGGAATCCCCACTAGAAACACCTCCATTTGATGATGATTTCCCGACTGACAGCTACTTCCTGAGATCTGTCATTTAGCCAGTTCTTAATTTAGTTAACGTGTGCTTTATGGATACTGTACAGGGGTAATTCTTTTACCAGACTGTCATGCAGTTAAAAAGTGTTAAGCATATTACATTTACCCAGTTATCTTTATTAACCAAATATTTAATCACTTCAAAGAATGAACTCAGGTTGTTGTTTTTTTTTACAAGACCTATTTTCCGTAAAGCCATGTTGACTGGCATTAATTATGTTCCTATTCTTTAATTATTTATTAATTATATTAATTAATTTTTCTGTAATTTTTTATGTCAGGCTAAGCGGCCTATAGTTACCCAGGTCATCGCACTTGCCTCTGGAATTCTTCAGGAATTTCTCTGTTATTCCACGATTTATTAAAAGTTAATATTTGGGGCAGAGATCTCCTAAGGAAGCTCTTTAAGAGCCTTGGGGTGGAAGTTATTCAAGCCTGCTGATGGAAAAAAGTTTATCCTTAGCAAATGGTATTGAACAGGCTCCTTAGTTACTAAAGGACTGGAAAGTACTTCATCATCCTCATGTGATACATATATCATCCTGCTGCTTTCCAGACACAGAACAGGAATCTTTATTAAACACTTCTGCCTTTTTTGCATCCCTAATAACAATTTTACTATCTCCAGCTAGTAATGGGCCTACACCATTGTTAAGATTTATTTTGCTCCTAATATACTTTACCAACTCCTTCTTGCTGTCCTTAGTCCTGCCAGCCATGGGTTATTCCCTGATGTCTTTAGCTTTCCTTATCAATTTTCTACACTTCACAACTTCTAATGTATATCAATTGCTATCTATTTCCTCTGTTTTTCCATTTATTATGTTGTTTTATTATTTTTTATTATGCTTTTTTATTTCTAATTGCTGCTTCACTTCACCACTGAACCAGGATGGGATTTTAGGCAAAGTTGTTCTCTTGACTGTAGAATCATTACAGGGTTTTTGTTTTTTTGTTCTGGTTTTCATTTGCTTGTTTATGATGTTGCCATCTAATAACTCTTCTTAAAGAAATTCCCATTTTCAATCACATTTTTTCTTCCCAGTCAATTTTGCTCATAATTTTCCTTAGCTTTTGGAAATTTCCCCTTTTGAAGGACCAAACATACTGGTTGGGACTAATCTTTGTTACCCATATTGAATGTAATGTCATGATCACTGATCCCTAGGCACTCACCCACTTCCAGTCCAGTGATCATCCATCATGAGATCCAAAATAATTACCTCATTTGAGGGGCAACATCTTTTGCTTTAGAAAACTGTGATAATTTATAGACAATTTAATGATGTTTACCCCTGGCTACGTGAAATGTCTAGCATATGTCTTCCAAATTGAAATCACCAATAACAACACAATTTTTCTTTCCAGACATTACAGACTGGTGCTTATGGAGTAACTCCTTTTGTTCGCTAATTTGATTGAATGGTCTATAATAGACGCACACCAGTGTCTTCTCCTGGACTTTATAAGTTAGCACATGGAGCCATGTACCAATGTTCTGATCCATACAGCAGTACTGGCAGAGGCGTTCTCTCACATATGCTAATTTTTTATTAAAATGTCTTTGGCCCTGCATCTCGTGCAATGTTGGAATATGAGGAAAGCCAATGAGTGAAAGATATTGACTGCAGAACTGAGCTGGATGAGGGGGGATATTGAGAGTTTCAGGACTGCAGAAAATAAATGACAATGTGATAAGAAAATGATTTGGGCAAGAAATAATGCTGTTACATAAGATTCAGGGAAATGTGAATGATGGTTTAGTTATGGATCAAGACTAGATCAGAAATCACATGTGGTGATTTTAATATATGGAGATATGCCTAGCTCATAGTGTTGGAAGGGACCTTGAAAGGTCATCAAGTCCAGGCTGCTGCTTTCACTAACAGGACTAAGTACCATCCCTGACAGATTTTTGCCCCAGATCCCTAAATGCCCCCCTCAAGGATTGAGCTCACAATACTGGGTCTAGCAGACCAATGCTCAAACCACTGAGCTATCCCTTTTCCCACCCTGCTTAGTAACTAAGGAGGCTGTTCAATACCATTTGCTAAGGATAAACTTTTTTCCCATCAGCAGGCCTGAATAACTTCCACCTCAGGGCTCTCAAAGAGCTTCCTGATGCATACCAGAGTACCAAGCAACTAGACGTAGAGGATGCCCGAGGCTGCGTTGGTTAGTCGTGGTGAAGAACAGAGAATAAAAAGATTTAAAGATGATGGAAGCCAAGAATCTGATACAAGACAGAAGGTGGTGGGAAGACTTCATCCAAACCCATCATTGCTGCTGAGCTGATGGGCAGGAAACAAAGGAGAAGATGACACTGAACCATATGCATGTAAGATCCTGCAGTTCCAAGTTATCAATCACTCTAAAACAGGTAATGGCGTCTGTCATAAAGAACACCACCCCCGCCCCCCCCAACACCTCTTTTGCCTGCAGAGATTTTAATGTTGTGATCATAAGGATCATCCCATCAATCTTCAGTAAAGCCAGTTCTATCAAATGTCTTCTCATTCGGGAGAACCTCCAGCCAGTCCTACCTCTCACCCAGATTCCCAGCGTTTGGTATAAAGCAACTGATTCCCTCCTCCCCCCCCCCCCCTTTGCCACATGGGTTCAGTTTGTTTGTGGCATGCAGAGTTGCATTTGTACTGCACATGCCTTCTTAGCACCATCCTCTGTCATTGCTAATTTAACATGGGCCTAGCTGCTCCCGCTCGTCTCCAGAGAAGATGAGCCCCCCTATCTGGGAGATGCAGGCTGTCCCATTCAGACAGCCCTCCTCTCCAATGGAAACGTGGCGCCATAGTCAACAAATCCCAAACCCCCAGGTTCACACGTGTTGCACAGCCAATGTTTCAGTTCCAGTATTTTCCACCTTTTCTCACTCATGGGACCAGAAGGACCCTTTGCGTAGGATTCTAACGCATGGTTCTACTGGAGCACCAGCTGGTCGTTAAGGCTGGCTTATTACTGCCATGTCGACTTTGGGTCAGTGAACAAAATTTTGGGTAATTTGAGCTCTGGGTTCCAGAGATACCGCGTCCCTCAAAGAAAGAACTTTTCGTAAAGTAGAGGGATTCTACCAACTTTTTTTTGTGCCGACCTAGGAGTCAAACCATGTGTCTGAGCCTGACTGCAATGGTAATAGTCATTTGACACTTATCTTACTCAGTGTACGGCAACCGCTGCCTCTTGGGAGGAGCAAAGCAGAGCACAATGTTCGCCAGAAAGTTTAACTCTTGCGATTGGTGTGTTGAACACTCATCTGCCGAACGGTTTACACGGCGCAGGTGAAGACAGAGGGTCAAAGGGACTTGCTAGCCAGAAAAGATAAACAAGACCTCTGGGGGTTCAAGGCAACAGGTTACAGCCACTGAACCCAAGTGAAAGCCAGGCCCTGGAAATTTGAGTGTGGCCCTTGGGAGAAACCGACTTGTTGCTAAAATCTGCCTCTGTCAAAGGGTTATTTTTTTTGCCAATTTTGGGGGAATGGAATCGAAGCTGAGCAGAAATGCAGCAGGCCCTGAAACAGCTTTAGGAAAGATGGGGATAAACTGGAGAGAGGCCAAAGGAGAGCAACACAAATGAAAGATTTAGAAACTCTGGCTTATGAGGAAAGGTTAAAAAAGACTGGGCAGGTCTGATCTGGAGAAAAGACGATGGAGTTGGGGACCTCATCACCGTCCTCCAATACATTACGGGCTGCTATAGCAGATGGGAATCAATGGTTATCCATGGCCCCTGAAGGTAGGACAAGAAATAAAGGTTCAATCTGCAGCAAGGGAGATTTTGCTTAGTGTCAAGCTGTCTTTCAGCGGCTCAAGACCATGAATGCCAACCTCGGGGCAGACTCCCACAGACAGGGCCCAACCCCCAGCTGAGTTCTATACTTAGATTTCACCAGCCAGATATTAAGTGTAAACTCTTCAGGCCTCAGTAGCCTAACTCTGGAGTCACAGACAGCCTCCTTGGACATTCTCGTCTTTCTTGCCTCTAGGTGAGCTTCCTTTTGTGATAGAGGGTCCCTTGAACCCCAAATCACAACAATATTCAGGTTACTCCCAGTCTCATAAGACCGGTAACTTACCCCAGGCCAATTGCACCATATCTCTTATATCAGAGACAACACTTGTAGTCAATCCAGTAAAACTAGCTAAAGATTTATTAACTAAGGAAACAAAATGGGAATTATTTACAAGGTTAAAGCAGTTAAATGTGTACACACAAACAACTCACAGTCTTTAGTTTCGAAAGGTTGAGTTTCTATTGTAATCAAACATTGCATGTTTTTTAGGGGTATCCCAGGCTGTATAGCTGAGGATCTCATGCTTTTGCTTAGAAATCTTGCCCTCGCAAAGTCCGGCATCATAGAGATAACTTAGTCCTTCTTGTTGTGTGTGTCTGGGGGGGGGGGTGAGCTAGGTCGATGTGAGCTATGGCGCTCCGGGGTGTGTGTTATTTTTTTTGCACTCCGAAGTGACGTAACTTTCATCGACATAAGTGGCAGTGAGATAGCAAATACAGTTCTAGTGTTTGCACGTTAAAACAGATGTTGAAAATACTGGAAACGGCACAGAAAAGAGCTGCAAACCTGATCTGAAGTCTGAACAAAATGCATTTCGGTGACAGACTTAAAGTTCAATCTGTTTCAGTGGTTCTCAAAGTGTGGGTGGGCCCCCACAGTGGGTCTCAACCCTGTTTTAATGGGGTCGCCAGGTCTGGCATTAGACTTGCTGGGACCCAGGGCTGAAGCCAAAGTCTGAGGACTTCAGCCCTGAGTGGCAGGATTTGGGCTCCCTCCCCCTCTCCTCCACCCACGCGCCCAGGGTGGTGGGGCTCAGGTGGGCTCAGGCTTCGGTCTCCCCTCCTGGAGTCGTGTAATAATTTTTGTTGTCAGAAGGGGATCATGGTGCACTGAAGTTTGAGGACCCCTTTATCAAATGGACAACTGAGAGGGGACGTGTTTGTGATATACAAGTACTGGGTCCTGAAGGGATTTTAAATCTAGCTGTGAAAGGAATAACAAGAACAACTGTCTGGCAGCTCCAGCCAGAGAGATTTAGTTGAGAAACAAGGCACAAACTTGCAACAGTGAGAAATTTAATCAGTGGAGCAAGCAGTCTTCAGATCACGACTGGACATTATTCTTCAGACAAATACAAGAGACTGGGCTCGATAAAGAGGTAAAACTGGATGACACTCTTTGGCCTCTGTTACAGATCAGACCAGATGATCTAATGGTCCCTTCTGGCTTGGAAAGCTATTAATATTATGGAAACGTGCTCATGGAAACATAACTGACAAGTGGACCATGAAAGTAAGATAGCCAGTCCAGAAATATAAGCAAGTCAGTAGTAAAATGAACATCCAAATGACTAATGAAGTAATTGATGAGAAGCATATGCTCTCGTCTTTGCTGAACGGGGGAATTCGTTAAAAAAATTAGAGCAGAGAGGAGGAGGGGTATATAAATAGATATGCTTGGAGGAATTTGATTTTTTTAAATAATTTTGCTGGATAACATTTATTTTAAATCATTTTTTATTATTTTTTACCAATGTCAGTGTTCCCAGTTGCACAAAATTTTGCATTTTAAGCACTATTTTACTTTATTTAAATTGTCACTGTTGTGGGAAATTATAGGGGGTGTCAGACAATGGGCAGGGCCAGACAATAATCCTTTAATGACAGTAGATGTTGAGATTTAAAATGCTAAAGCTTTATAACCGTTACACACAAATTCTCAACATCACGTGTCAAAATATACCAAGTAAATCTCCTTAAATCAAATTCTAAGAAGTTCTCAGGTGGCAGGTTTCTTACTTTGCCTGGCTGTACATTTCAATGATCAGGTATGGAACTATTTTTTGTTGGTGTGCTTGTGTGTGTGTGCCGTTAAATCAATGTTTATCAACATTTACTGATAAAAATCTAACTCTTCCAAGCTCCCCCCCCAAAAATATATTACAAGGGGAAAACCGAAGTAAGTATTACTGCAAATCCAAACCAGTATCAAATATTTTAGGACTACACTAATCATTTAGGCACATCGATTCTTTGAACACCTGTGTAATACAGATGAGAGAAATGTTAACCATTTATTCCTTTACTGTGTTTAACTAAAGCAAATCTTCAAGAGAAGGCAGCCGGTCAATCTGAGGACATGACGTAATGGAGAACCTGCTGCTTCCCTTGGTGGTTTGTCCCAAAGGTTGATCACCCTCATTGTGATGGGGGGAGGGACAGCTCAGTGGTTTGAGTATCTTAGACCCAGAGTTGTGAGTTCAATCCTTGAAGGGGCTATTTAGGGATCTGTGGCAAAAGTCTGTTTGGGGATTGGTCCTGCTTTGAGCAAGGGGTTGGACTAGATGACCTCTTGAGGTCCCTTCCGACCCTGAGATATTCTATAATTGTTAAAAAATGGTGCCTTGTTACTAATTAGAATTTGTCTGGCTTTAATCTCCAGCTATTGGTTCTTGTCAAACCTCATCCAACCTTCTCACTCTAGTTCACAGCTCTTGTTATCAATCCAGCACCTCTGCTCCCAACTCCCCCAGCCACTGGCAAAAGAGCAACATTTGACAATGGGTAGAAAAGTGCAGTGAATCCACAGGGTGCCAGGATCCAGCCAAGGGAGCAAATGCTCTGAGAGCAGGAAGCTCAGGTTAATATGAGCCAGAGATCAGCAGGAGTTTAGAGCAGGAGCAGCAGCTCCAATCCCAACAGAGGGTTTTATCCCCCCTCCATGGATGTCCCTGGCACGTGAAGAGTGAGTGAGGCAGAGAGAGTCTGTGGCATCCCTACACGGGAGATAGTGATAGGTGGGTGAGGGCTGACAGCTGGGCTGTCAGGCTCTTTGATTCACTTTGGCCTTGGTGATGGGGGTCGGCCTGGCTTCAGGGCTGCAGAGGTCTGTGGATTAGTTCCCTGGCTTCCTTCTTGGCTGTGATCTGCTCCTCTGTTTGCACAGTGCCTAGCACAAGGAAGACCCTTTCTTAGTGGGCCCTTAAGCCCTACCATAATGAACATGATTCATAATAATCAGCCTGATCCTTTATGTAGCCCTTTACTATTCCAGGAGGGCTTCACCCAACATTTGTAGGACAGCCCCTGTCTCTCTCAGGCCCCAGTGCAGCAAGTTCACAGTTCTCAGCGTCGGCTGTCTGGCTCTCAAGAGAAAACCCTGCAGTTTCCCAGGTTTGCATCTCCCACTTCCTACACTCTCCCCGTTCCTGACAGGATCTCACCTCATTGCAGGGATCAGGCAGTGACCTCCATCCCCATTTCAGTCTCTGCCTCTCAGACTGCAACTCTCCCACTCGCCCATTGGTGTTTGTTTATGGTGGTTATTTAGAATTATAATTGTTCAAACACCACAGATATCTCATGGCATTGGGTGGGGGAAAAGGCCAAATAAAATTTATAAAGGCCTCTTCTGGCAAAGGGTCATTTGTCTTGTAAAGTCCCCGGTAAACTTACTTTTCATCACATCAAACTAAATTAACATTCAAAGACAAGAAGTATTTCATTTCCATTGTAGGGCTTAGTGTGTGGATGCTGGGTGGGGCTGGTGGCCTGTGATCCCTTCTGACCTTACATTCTATGATTCCATGTGACCAAAAGGCCTTCAGCAAAGAGGGAACAACCCACAATACAGACCAGGCTGTACAATACGGTTAGGTTCGTGGAAAGTGACGTCCCAGAGCATGTCTCTTTTGACTCAAACTCAGGAGAAAAGATTTACTCCTGGTTTCCCCTAAACCTGCCTCATTTGGAGCCTTCTTATATGATCACATTATTTACAAAAAAGTTTTATCATCATCCTAATGTAAGGAGAAAACCCAAATTCTCTTCTGCAATCTGAGCTGGGTAGGAAACAGCCCAGAAGCAGCTTTACCCATAGATGGAACCAGGGAACGAAGATCAGAAGTATCAGGCTGCGTTTGGGATTTATACAAATCCCCCCTCCAGGTGTGAGACACTCATCTCCAGCCCTCATGAGTCTGACTTAGCGTGAAAGACATCAAAGACGTGTGCAGGGGAATTGGATTCTTTTTTAATAAACTATGGCCATTCCTAGTGATGGAATTGATAAAATTTCTCTTCTGTGTGGAGTCTCCAGTGTCAGTTCCACTTGAAACATTTTCCATGCATAAGGTATTTAAGAGGTCTTTTCCCTATATGGATTCGCTAATGCCCCATACGCGCTGACCCCAACTGAAGCTTCTCCCACATTCAAGGTTTTTCTCCTGTGTGGATTCTCTGATGTCGAATATGGGTGGAGCTCTGATTGAAAGTTTTCCCACAATTGAGGCATTTATAGGGTCTCTCTCCAGTATGGATTCTCTGATGTTTAATAAGGGCTGAGTTGTCACTAAAACTTTTCCCACAGTCCAGGCACTTATAGGGTCTCTCTCCTGTGTGAGTTCTTTGATGTGAAATCAGATCTGAGCTCCAACTGAATCTTTTCCCACACTCGAGGCATTTATAGGGTTTCTCTCCTGTATGTGTTCGCTGATGTGAAATAAGGTATGAGCTCTGACTGAAACTTTTCCCACACTCCAGGCATTTATAGGGTTTGTCTCCAGAATGGGTTCTCTTGTGTCGAGTCAGATGTGAGCTCCGATTGAATCTTCTGCCACAATCGATGCATTTATAGGGTCTCTCTCCCGTGTGCAGTCGCTGGTGAGTAATAAGGGCTGAACTGTCACTAAAACCCTTCCCACAATCCAAGCATTTGTAGGGTTTCTCTCCCGTGTGATGCATGTGATGTCTAACAAGCTGCATGTTCCAATCAAAACTTTCCCCACAGTCCAGGCATTTAAAGGGTCTTTCTCCCGTGTGGGTTCTCTGATGTGAAATAAGATCTGAACTCTGAATGAAGGTTTTCCCGCACTCCAGGCATTTATAGGGTTTCTCACCTGTGTGGGTTCTCTCATGCCTAATAAGATGGCAACTTTGATTGAAACCTTTCCCACAATTAAGGCACTTATAGGGTTTCTCTCCCGTGTGGATCCTCTGATGGGAAATAAGATTTGAGCTCTGATTGAAACCTTTCCCACAGACTAGACACTTGTAGGGTTTCTCTCCAGTGTGGACCCTCTGATGGGAAATAAGATGTGAACTTCGACTGAAGCTTTTCCCACACTCAGTACATGTGTTTTTTCTCTCTTCTGCGGGAATACTCTCCTGGGCTGTGGTTTCCTTGAGGTCCTTGCAATCTCCGCCATCATTTATGGGTTCACATGTTTTCTTCCCTGGGTCATATCCCAGCAGCATCTCTGACCTGCACTGATTTCCACAGGCTTTTCCTGGTTTACGATTCTCATAAAAATCCCCTTTGGATCTTCCCAATACTGTTCCCTGCAGATCCACATCCTCAACACCTTCCCGCTGTGGATTCTCCTCCTCATTCACCATCCCAGCACCCTCTGGAATACACAGAGAGAATCCGGACAGGAGTCATCCCCCGTGCCGGGGGGAAAGGAATGAAAGGGGAACAGCAAAGAGAGGAAAAACAACACAACCACTGTGGAGACGAGAAAGGGAACATTTACTAACCCCTCTCTAATTTTTCCTTCTCTGAAGTGTGTCCCTGGTGCTCCATGATCCACTAGAACTGGGATATTCCTGCTCATCCTCCAAGCATGGAGGCACCTCTTTTAAACCCTCTCTCTCACTCTAATTTCACAATGTATTGCACCACGTAGAACAATGGCACCACAGGGTGAAGCCAGAAACAGTTTTCAAAAAAAAATTTTTTTTTTTTAAATAGAGCCTCCATTTGGAAGAAATAATCTAGACAACACAGAGCACCGGGGACCAACAATGGAGAAATTTCATTCTGCCTCCAGATCCCTTCGAAAGACCCCGGGGGAAGTAAAGTCTGGGGGCGGGGAGCTCATCCCAGATCTCAGTCAGCGTGGGTGGGTGACATCTGCCCCATGGATGGAGCTAGTCCCAGGAAGGGAAGGGAAGAGACATGAATAAATACAGACAGGAAAATACAATGCTTCTGCCACCTCAACAGATGCAGGGATGGAGATGAATTAACATCTCCTTTGTGTTTCTGACTCCTCAGTCCCATGGCTGGGGGAGTGGAGATCAAAGTGTGTCTTAAATGAGTTGTGGGGACTATGGGGTCATTCCTCTGAAATCGCAGGGTCTGTCTGCACAGCTGCTGGGGGGTGTAATTTCCAGCTTGGTAGATGGACAAGCAGCAGCATCTAAAAATAGCAGTATGGCCACAGCAGCACCGGCTGCGGTTTGGACTACCTCCCTGACTACAATCATGCCTCTGGGCATGTAGTCAGGCGGCTAGCGCTAGCCACTATCTGTGCTGCTATTTTTAGGCATTGTTTTTGGAAAACTGTTGCATGTACATCTACCTGAGCTGGGAATCCCACCTCCCAGTTGCGGTGTAGATGTAACCTACATGACGAAGGAAGAACCTGAGAAACCCAACTGAAAACATCACAGCCACCCCTTCCTCCAACTTTCTCTCCCTCCAGGTTTCCAATAACCAAGGGCACAGGAATCCCTTACCCAGCGAGGTCACCATCTCGTAGTTCTCCTGCATGATGTCCCTGTAGAGGGCTCTCTGAGCGGGGTCCAGCAGAGCCCCCTGCCTCTGAGTGAAATACACAGCCACCTCCTCGAAGCTCACAGGCATCTGGGACAACAAGAGTCCCTCACTCAGCACCTGCTGCCTCAACCACAATCCCACTAGTCCCAGGGGAGGAGGGCTGATAATATTAAAGGTCTGGTGGAGACAGAGGAGCAGAATCCCACCCCCACCTTGTTCGGAGCAGCCAGGAGACTTCAGGGTGTGGAGAAGGTGGAAGCTCCTTCTCCCTCCCAGCCGGGGGAGGGGGCAGGGGCCTTCCCGTATATCACACACCTGCTAGCCACAGGCTGGCACAGGAGATGGAGCCCCTCAGCAGGGTCCAGGGACAGGAATCCCAACCCCCTCCCCATTCCCAGCAGCTGGGAGTGAGGGGATGAGGCCTCACCGCTGGGTGCCCCCTTTGTATTCCAAACAGCAGCCTCTGTCGGGGGGGGGGAGGGGGAGCTCCAGCACTGGGAGTCCAGGCAGGTTTCCCAGTCCTGCCCGGGGGGGGCGGGGGTTCCAGTTCCAGAAATGGGGGAATTTCCACCCCGGATCCCAATAGGCGTCTTCTGAACATACTCAGGTGATTAGCTCAAGCCCCTACCAAGGCCGTGTATTTCTCACCCCCCTCCCCCGACAACCCAGCCCCAGGGACACAAGAGGGAACCCCCCTGGGGCCCGCCCATGCCCCCCTCCAGCCGCTCTCCCCCTGCCCGCTTGAACCCCCCGCCGGCCCCGGGAGCAGATCCTGGGCAGAGCCCGGGCGGCGACTCGCTGCTGGGGCCGCAGCTCCGGTCCCTCCGCCAGGCGCTTCCCAGCCAGGGAGCAGCTGCCGGGGGAGGTGAGATCTGGGGCCGCTTGTGCAGAGTCACTTTCCTGCCCGGCCCCGGCCCTTCCCCCGGGGCCCCCCTCACCTGCAGGCTGCGGCTCGGGGCTGGGGCGGGCAGAGCCCGGGGCGGGGAGGGGGGTTAGTGCCGGGCTCGCCCCGCACGGACCCCGCCGGGGAGCGGCAGCGGCTCAGCCCGGGCTCCCGGCGCACAATGGAGGATCTGACCCAGGAAGACAAACAGAGGCAGAGCGAGCGCAGCCCGCCCCCTCCCAGCACGAACCAGGGCCCTATGGGGGCAGCAGCTACGGACCCCCCGCCCCACACCCCGCTCAGCCGGGGGGGCCGCCCGAAATCCCTGCTCTCTGCCCTCTAGCGAATCCCACCCACCGCCTGGGTCACTGAGAAAGGTTCGCTTGGGGGGCAGGACCCCGCCACCCCCGCACCCCCGTCGGATTTGAGGACAATGCCGGACCCCATAGAAATCCCTCTTCTCCCCCTCCCAGGGATCCTTCGGGCTCTTCCTTTCCACCCCCACTGACAGGCGTCTGTGCAAGATCCCGCCCCCGTGCTGGGCCACACTGCCCCAGGGGGTGGTGTAGGACCCAGAGAGGAAGCTGGGAAGGAGAGTGAATTACATTCCCTACAGTAAGGCTTTGTTGCTGGGTGATTTCCAGGTTCCCTGCACTGTCCCTATCCTAGGGTGTCCAGACAGCAAGTGTGAAAAATCGGGACCGGAGCGAGGGGGGGCGTAATAGGAGCCTATATAAGAAAAAGACCCAAAAATCGGGACTGTCCCTATAAAATCGGGACATCTGGTCACCCTACCCTATCCTGTCACCTGGCTACTGGGCTGCACGGACACCTGCTTGTCAGGGGTTTACACACATACAATCGCCCTGAAGTTGAACTCTGTGTAACCCCTTCTAATGTGCAGAAGAGACGGGACTCTGACCTATGCTTCAGCAGAGAGTCTAGCTGCTGCTCAGGAAGAATGGGGGTGAAATAGAATACGGCCTGGTCTACGCTCAAAAGTTGGGTCGACCCAGCTACCTCCCTCAGGGCAGGCTGTGAAAAATCCAACCCCTGAGCAATGTAGTTCAACCAAGCAAAGTCCCCATGTAGCTCAGACCTTGCCAGGTATTCCCCATTTTGTATCTGCGCATTTGATTTTTCCTCCCTAACAGGGGCGGCTCTAGGCATTTTGCCACCCCAAGCACGGCAGGCAGGCTGCCTTCTGCGGCTTGCCTGCGGGAGGTCTGCCGAAGCCGCGGGACCAGTGGACCCTCCACAGGCAAGCCGCCGAAGGCAGCTTGCCTGCTGCCCTCACGGCGACGCAGAGAACCCCCCACGGCTTGCCACCCCAAGCACGCGCTTGGCGTGCTGAGGCCTGGAGTTGCCCCTGCTTCTTAAGGTCAGGTCCACTCTACAAACTGACAGCGGCACAACTGTTGCTCAGGGGTGTGAAAAATCCACCCTCCGGAGCGACGCAGGTATATTGACCTAATCCCTGGTGAAGATAGCGCTAAGTCGGCAAGACCATGTTGGAAGACCCACTGGCCTGATACCTGGGAAAGAATTCTCTGTAGTGACTCAGAGCCCTCCCCATCCAGTGTCCCATCACTGGCCATTGCGGAAATTTGCTGCTATAATCCTGTGACTTTTTAAATATTGGGAATTGGGGAGCAAAGGAGTGGGAGGAAATGGAGAGAGGGGTTTGGGGCTGCAGAAGGGGCGGCGGGAATGGGGAATAGTAGTAGGGGAAGGGACAGAGGTTACGGGGCTAAGGACAGTGGGATGGGGTTGAGGGAAGTGGGAGGAGAGAGGCGTGGCACTGGGACATTGCAAGAGAGGGGCACCTCTCAGCCCCATATAATCTCCTTCCATGTATGTGCTGAGATCTGGGTGTCCTTGCCCCTCCAGTGCATGTCCAAGCCCTCTCTCTGATCTGCATGTGATCCAGCATCTGGGGAAGGCCCAACCCTCTGGAGGAGGAGCTGAGAACAGGCGTGCTGGGAGCCTGGCTGGTCAACATCCGCACCAGAACTGCTTTTCCTCATGGGTGCTGGGTGAATCACAGGTTCGGGGAGGCTAGCCCCTGTCCTGGCCCACCCCTTCTGCCTGAGGCCCTTCCCTTCCCATCCCCCTTCCCCCGCCGAAGCCCATGCGCCCACCCCCAGTTGCAGGGCACTGGGGGGGCCCAGCCACCCCAAGTCCCAGCCTCAGCAAGCTTCCCGGGAGAGGAGCAGCCTGCCTAGGCTAGGGCCAACTAGCAGCAAGCATGGGGAGGAGGGGTGCCTCGGGGCTGTTTGGGGTTACACAGCCTTCTCCAACCTATTATATGCACCGCCACCCATGCCAGTCCGGTCTCCCCAGTCACCATCCCAGAGCTGAATCAATCAGGAGGCCGGGGCAATGTTTTAAATAAAGGGGTGAAACAGCCCTGCTGCGGGGTGGAGTCCCAGCTCCTGTGCAGAGTGCTGTTCCAGCTTCGCTTCCTAGCAAAGCCCTCCAGTACATTAATAGCCACTTCATATGGGGAGAAGACAGTGTTCTAAAGCAGAGGTGGGCAAAAATTTTGGCCTGAGGGCCTCACCTGGGTATGGAAATTGTATGGTGGGCCATGAATGCTCAGAAAATTGGGGGTTCGGGTGCAGGAGTGGGTGAGGGTTCTGGCTGGGGATGAGGGTTTGGGGTTCAGGAGGGTGCTCTGGGCTGGGACCAAGGGGTTTGGAGGGCAGGAGGGGGATCAGGGCTGGGGCAGGGAGTTGGGGTGTGGGAGGGGGTCAGGGCTGCAAGCTCCAAGCAGTGCTTACCTCAAGTAGCTCCCAGAAGCAGCGGCATGTCCCCACTCCAGCTCTTACGCAGAGGCGCAGCCAGGCAGTTCTGCATGCTGCCCTGTCCAAAGGCACTGTCCCTGCAGCTCCCATTGGCCATGGTTCCCGGCCAATGTGAGCTGCGGGGGCAGTGCTTGGGTTGGGGGCAGCGTGCTGTGCCACTTAACTGGCCCTATATGTAGGAGCCAGAGAGGGGACACGCCACTGCTGGGAGCTGCGTGGAGCCACAGTACGCACAGAGCAGGGCAAGCCCCCGACCCTGCTCCCCAGAGGAGCTTGAGGGCCAGATTAAAATGTCTGAAGGGCTGGATGCAGCTCCTGAGCCATAGTTTGCCTACCCCTGTTCTAGAATGAAAGTCTTATAGAGATCCAGGGAACAGATGCTTCATCTGCTGAACCTAAATAACTGTACCACTTTAGATACAGTTTGACCAGCCAGTGAGAACCAGTCTGTTATCAACCCATGGTCTGGAATGCTGCTTTCTGTGGAGATCCCCAGATTGTCAAGGGGTTCAGAAGCATTTTGAAAGGGCTGAGACGCTGTCGTTCTTCTCAAGCTGTGAAGGGTCCAGGGGACTTGAGTCCAGAAAGCCAAAGTGTGGGAGGTCAGACTAGATGATCATGAGGGTCCCTTCTGATCTTAAAGTCTGTGAATCAATGAGACACACACAGCACATACAGTGGCCACACTACAATGACTGAGAAATCATCTCTGCGAGACCATCAGAGGGGACCGTGTTTTGATGTGCGTGCTCGAGGTCAGGAAGGTAGATATCGTGTGGGAACCTTATATTTGAACATCTGTAACAGCAACAAAATGGCGACGTCTGTATACGGAACGCCTGTAGATTTGCTGCCCAACAGCTTTTCTTTAAATGATATTCACAGGATTCCAAATCCTGTCTACAATGGGTTGTCCTCTTTATAATAATTTCTGTGTGCCTGAGATGTCTGTTTTTCCCAGGGCACCCTGTGGGACTCTCTCTTCCAAGCCGACTGGGCAATGTTACCACCTACTTAACAAGGTTTTAGATACATACTGTTGTAGGAGCAGCAGTGATCTGTATGCTCTGTATAACCTGTATGCTCAAAAGGTCTGTTAAACTCTCCCACCCCCACATCCCTCTTTGAATACCTGTGATGTGGCTTTCCCCCACCTCTCCCTCCTGGAATGCTTGTGGGATGAGCTGTTTAAACAGCTGGAAGATCAGAACAGCTCCAAGGTAGACAAGGTGTCTGGGACTCTAATTAGGCAGCGATCACACCCCCAATGCATGGACACTGCATGGACACAGCCTGAGGTGAAGTGTGACCAACCAAGTCATCCCTAGTAGCAGGCCATGAGAAGCAGGTCCTTAAAATGGGAAGGGGCCATGTGCTCAGCTTGTATCTCTCATGAAGGCCCTTCACCCGGACCGCCTGGCCAGTGGTTTGCTGTGTTGCATTGCATCGTGCCTCAGAAAAACATACCTTCATCGCACCATCCATCGCTGCGCTGTGGGACACTTACCTTGAAGGATCCTGACATCTCCAGTGCCGTGCCTGTCCTGGGAGCGTGAGTATGCGAGTGTGAGTGTTATACCCCCCACACACACCTTCTTTTGAGCTTAGCTATCAGTATAATAAACGTGCTGCTTTCTGCCAGATTCTGGTGGGTCATTAGTCCTCCCTAAGCTTACTAGCTGGCCCAATTTCAGGTAACACATACAACAGCCCTGAAGTTTAACTGTGTCCTGCCTTGTGAAAAGAGCTCTGGCCTGGCTTTCACCAGCGAGTAACGCTGAGGTGCGGGCAGAAAGGGAGCATAATAGAATTATACGTAATATTGTGTGAGTGACCCCAGGCCTCATTACGCCAGCGGGGCCGTTTACCTTTCTGGGTTGGTTTTTATTCCACTTTGCGTGGCCCTGGCTGACAATGAAGTCGCCCCAAACCAGGTAGGACAAACTCTTTAGGGTGACCAGATAGCAAGTGAAACATCTCGACGGGGTGGGGGGTTATAGGTGCATATATAAGAAAAAGCCCCAAATACTGGGACTGTCCCTATAAAATCGGGACATCTGGTCACCCTAAAACTCTTGCACAGAGATGCACTGTATGTTTGTACAAACAATAGGGTCCACACTGCAATGAAAGACCCCTAGCATGGCCAGGCCTGGCTCAGCTGGTTGGACTGCACAGGGATCAGTCTGTGGAGCTATAAAATTGCAGTGTAGATGTTCAGGCTGGGGTTGGAGCCCCATGGGGGAGGGTCTCAGATCTCAGGCTCCAGTCCAAGACCAAATGTCTATGCAGTTCATTTTAGCCCTGTAGTGAGATAACCCAGGCTCACACTCAAGGCCACAGGGTTTTTTTAATCTCAGTGTAGACATAACCCAAGCCACATCCCTAGCTCGTCCATTGGAACCCGTGGGGCCAGATCTTCAGCTGGTGGGAATCAGAGGGGAGGATCTGGCCCATGGGACTTGCAACACACACACATATTCCAGGCAGTCCCCAGCTGGGAAGAGGGATGTGAAAATTCACTCCTGACACAGCCCAGCAAGGGGCAGGGATGAATCAGTCACACTGAGCTGATCGTTCCCACTCAAATCCCCAGCCAGCTGCTCAGGGGCCTGGGGCAGTTTAACCTGAGTGAGGGGGCATGGATCTCAGTGTCATGGGTGGGACTCGCGCTGCAGGTTTCTACAGTTAAAGGGCAGAGAGGAGGCACTGCTGACTCTGTCCCTGCTGGGTCTCAGAGAATCTCAGGGTTTGAAGGAACCTCAGGAAGTATCGAGTCCAACCCCCTGCTCAAAGCAGGCCCAATCCCCAGACAGATTTTTGCCCAGATCCCTAAATGACCCCCTCAAGGATTGAACTCACAAACCTAGGTTTAGCAGGCCAATGTTCAAACCACGGAGATATCTCTCCCCAATCCCTCCTGCTTGATGGGGTGGAGCAAAGTGAGTGTGCGGGGAAGGGGCTTATTAGCTGTTGTCTCCAGGGAGCTGTTGCTCAGATGGAGGACAGTGTAACTTTACAGATGGCTACCATCACAATTCGGTACCAGTCACAGTTACTGACATCTACTGGGTGTTCTTTTCTGCTGCTCTGTGACAATGTGCGGGGGGGGGGGTGCGCCTGTCACATCTGATCCAGGGGTAGCAATTTGTGACAGATGGAGGTACGCCTGTCGCAACTTGCCAGCTTTCACCTTTCTCCATCTCCCGATCCAGGGGGCAGCACGGTGTCATTGCCCATCACAATTGGCTACCATTGAGAAAGCTCTGTTGGAAATTTGGACACAAAGAAAGAGAGGGAGCGTTGTCATTTGCAAAAGCACAGGTACAGAGTTAAAATGCAGGGTCATTGTATGTAAACCCCATAATGACGCTATTGGTTTTTTCTTTATTAGTCTCATTGCCCAGGGATGCTGCTGCGAAGGCCAAAACTATAACTGGGTTCAAAAAGGAATTAGATCAGTTCATGGAGGACAGGTCCATCAATGGCTATTAGCCACGAAGAGCCTGCAGAGTTGGCTGCTCCGGGATCAGGGCCGGCTCCAGGCACCAGTGGAGGAAGCACATGCCTGGGGTGGCACATGCTAAGGGGTGGCATTCCGTCAGTTCTTGGGGTGGCACAGTCCGGGTGGCTCTTTCTTTTGTTTTGCCTGGGGGTGGCAAAAATGGTAGAGCCGGTCCTGGCTGGGATGTGCTGTCTGTGGTGCTCAGGGTTGGGAAAATAAAGCCTCAAAGACAGGGCTGCCCAGAGGATTCAGGGGGCCTGGGGCAAAGCAATTTCGGGGGCCCCTTCCATAAAAAAAATAAGTTGCAATACTATAGAATACTATATTCATGTGGGGGCCCCGTGGGACCTGGGGCAAATTGCCCCACTTGCCCCCATCTCTGGGCGGCCCCGCTCAAAGAAGATTCCCAGACAGCCTCTGAATCCATTAAAGGCCATTTTTCCTTATGACTCAAGACAAAGGACTCTGGGAGTTTGAGAAACTAAATTTGACTTTATTCTTTCCAAGCCAGAAATAAAAGCTAAAATCTCCTCCTCACACCCAGAGCCCAGCTCAGCACATGGCATTTCAGCCCCAGCTCAGCACGGTGCTGCTCCTGGCTCCCACAGGCATCAGCAACGGAGCAACGTTGTACAGTGGGCAGAAAAATGCAGAGGATCCATTAGAGATGCTGGGATTCAGTCACAGAGGCAAACACTGTGAGAGCAGGAAAGCCAAGGAGCTCGGGTTAATGGGAGTTGGAGAACAGTGCAGCATCTCCAATCCCGGCTGAGGGGTTTATCCCCCAGGGACGTCCTTGGCGTGCATGTGGTGAGTGTGACAGAGAGAGCCTCCATCGTCCCAATAAAGGATGCTGTGGAGGGGGGTAGCAGTGACCATCTTGGTTTACAGACTCCCATTGCCTTCCAGTCGCAGTGATGGACGTCAGCTGGCCTCAGGGCCGGCCAGGCCTGTTGACTTCCCTAATTTCCTTCCTATCTCTGCTCAGCCTCGTTCACCCAGGAATCACTGGTAGACCCAGCAACTCCACAAGCAGCATCATTTGTAGCCCTTTGGGATTCAGGGACAGTTTCACCCAGTGATCACAGGCTAGTTCCTGTCTCTCTCCAGCTCCAGTGCAGCAAGTTAACAATTCTCAGCCTCGGCTGTCTGGCTCTCCAGAGAAAACCCTGCAGTTTCCCAGCCCTTTATCTCTCTCTTGACCTATCTCCCATCACTGCAGGGATCCAGCAGGAACTTCCTTCCCCATTTCAGTCTCTGCCTCTCGGCCTGCGACTCTCACACTGGCCCCATTGGTGTTTGTGCTGATGGTGCTGTATGATAATCATTGTTCAAACAACACTAAGATCTCACGCAAAGGGTCATAAAATGGTACCAGTAAAATAAGACAGTGTTTTAGCAAACAGTCATTTGTCTTTTGGCATCCCCAATAAACCTGCACGATGTCCTGCAAAACAAAACTAATATCCTACTAGGTGACCAAATGGCTTCAACGAATAGAGAACAATCCACAATACAGCGCGGACTACAAGACACTCTAAGTTTCATAATAATCAACATCCTGGAGCTTGTTTCAGATGATTCAAAATCAGGAGGACAGACTTACCCATGTTCTCCTCTGAACTCTCTATACCTGCCCTGTTTGGAGCCTCCTTAGACAGTCACCTTAGTTACAAAACTTTTATCATCATCCTAATGAAAGGAGAAACCAAAACTACTGTCTGCAAATAATCGGAGGTTGGTAGGAAAGATACCAGAAGCTGCTTCACCAGTATGTGTACACTGGGATTTAAGCTCAGACCAATCACACAGAGTGGGGAATTCATTTGAATTTCTCCTCCAGGTCTGTGATACTTAAATCTCCAGCCCTCATGAGCCTGACTTGGCATGTATGAAATCAAAGACACCTGCAGAGGAATTGGATTTTTTTTTTTTTAAATAAACTAAAGCCAGTCCTAGTGTTGGAACTGATAAAATTTCTCTCCTGTGTGGTGTCTCCAATGTCAATTCCACTTGAAACATTTTCCAAGTTAAAGATATTTAAGAGGTCTGTTCCCTGTATGGATTTCCTGATGCCTGATACAAGCTGACCCCAGCTGAAGCATCTCCAACATTCAAGGTTTCTCTCCCATGTGGATTCTCTGATGTCGAACATGGGTTGATCTCCGACTGAAACTTTTCCCGCAGTCGAGGCATTTATAGGGCTTCTCTCCTGTATGAATTTTGTGATGTTTAATACGGGCAGAATTGTCAATAAACCTTTTCCCACAGTCCAGGCACTTATATGGTCTCTCTCCTGTGTGAGTTCTTTGATGTGAAATCAGATTGGAACTCCAGCTGAATCTTTTCCCACACTCGAGGCATTTATAGGGTTTTTCTCCTGTGTGGGTTCTGTGATGTTTAACGAGTCTTGATCTGTCAGTGAAGCTTTTCCCACACTCAAGGCTTTTATAGGGTTTCTCTCCCATGTGGGTTCTCTGATGTGAAATGAGGTACGTGCTCTGATTGAAGCTTTTCCCACAGTCTGGACACTTATAGGGTTTATCTCCTGTGTGGGTTCTCTTGTGTCTAGTAAGGTGCGCGCTCCGATTGAATCTTCTCCCACAGTCAAGGCATTTATAAGGTTTCTCTCCCGTGTGGACTCTCTGATGAATAATAAGGGCAGAACTGTCACTAAATGCTTTCCCGCAATCCAGGCATTTGTAGGGTTTCTCACCTGTGTGGTGCTTCTGATGTCTAACAAGCTGCATGTTCCAATCAAAACTTTCTCCACAGCGCAGGCATTTATAGGGTTTTTCTCCCGTGTGGCTACTCTGATGTGAAATAAGATCTGAGCTCAGAACAAAGCTTTTCCCACAGTCTAGGCATTTATAGGGTTTCTCACCTGTGTGGGTTCTCTCGTGCCTAATAAGATGTGAGCTCTGAATGAAGCTTTTCCCACAGTCAAGACATTTATAAGGTTGCTCGCCTGTGTGGGTTCTCTCATGCCTAATAAGATGCGAACCCTGATTGAAACCTTTCCCACAATCAAGACATTTATAGGGTTTTTCCCCTGTGTGGATCCTCTGATGAGAAATAAGGTTTGCGGTCTGATTGAAACCTTTCGCACAGACAAGGCACTTGTAGGGTTTCTCTCCAGTGTGGATCCTCTGATGGGAAATAAGGTGTGATCTCCGCATAAAGCTTTTCCCACACTCAGTGCATGTGTTTTTTCTCTCTTCTGTGGGGATTCTCTGCTGGGCTGTGATTTCCTTGAGGTCCTCGCAATCTCCACCATGATTTATGGGTTCACACGTTTTCTTTCCTGGGTTGTATCCCAGCAACCTCTCAGACCTGCGCTGGTTTTCGCAGGTTTTTCCTGGCTTATGATTCTGGTAAAAATTCTCCTCGGATCTTCCCAATACTGTTCCCTGCAGACCCACGTTCTCACCACCTTCCTGCTGTGGATTCTCCTTCTCCTTCACCATCCCAGCACCCCCTGGAATACAGAGAGCGAATCCAGACAGGAGTCATCCCCCGTGCTGGGGAGAAAGTAATGAGAGGGGAACAGCAAAGAGGGGGAAAACACACAATTGCTGGGGAGACTGAGAAAGGGAACATTTACTAAACCTCTCTGTAATTTTTCCTGGTCAGAGGTGCACCGTGATCCATTAAAACTGGGATATTTCTCCTCATCTTCCAAGCATGGAAACTCCTCTGTTTTTAAGTCCTCTCTCTCTGTGTAGTTTCACAGTATACTGGCACCACAGGGTGAAGCCAGAAACAGAGGTTTTAAAAATAAATTTTAAAAAATAATAAAGCCTCCATGCTTGGAAGAAATAACCTAGTTCTAACAGACAACACGAGCACCAGGGACCCACAACACAAAAATTGGATTCTGCCTCTAGATCCTTTCCAAACACCCAGGGGATCATAAAGTCTGGGGACGGGGAGCTCCTGCCAGATCTCAGTCAGCGTGTAGGTGGGTGACATCTGCCCCAGAAATGGAGCTAGTCCCAGGAAGGGAGGGGAAGAGACATGAATGAATATAGACAGGACAAGACGATGCTTCTGCCACCTCAAAGGATTCAGGATAGAGATGAATTAGGCCTCCCTTGTGTTTCCGAGTCTCCTATCCCATGGCTGAGGGAATGGAGATCAAAGTCTGTCTTAAATGGGCTGTGGGGACTATGGGGTCATTCCCCTGAAACTGAAGGGTCTGTCTGCACAGCTGCAGGGAGGTGTGATCCCCAGCTTGGTAGATGGACAAGCACAAGCATTAAATAATACCAGTGTGGCCATGGCAGCATGGCCTTGGCTCAGACTAATCACCTGAGTACAACCCTGCTCTACCTCTGGGCACTCAGGTGGCTAGCCCAAGCCGCTATGTACGTGGCTATTTTTAGGTGCTAGCTCTAGCAGAACTCGTGCATGTAAATCTACCTGAGCTGGGAATCCCACCTCCCCGACGCTGTGTAGGTGTAACCTAAGTGACCAAAGAAGAACCTGAGTAGGAATCAAAATGGCCACATCACAGACACCCCCCACCCCACCCCCAGGCTTCCAAAAACCAAGGCAACACAACTCTCTTACCCAGAGAGGTCACCATCTCATAGTTCTCCTGCATGACGTCCCTGTAGAGGGCTCTTGGACCGAGGTCCAGCAAAGCCCTCTGCCCCTGGGTGAAATACACAGCCACCTCCTCAAAGGTCACCGGCATCTGAAAAATAAGCACCAGAGATATAGAATCCCACCCCGACCCTGCTCAGATCAGCCCAGAGGCTTCAGGAGGGGAGAACGAGAGAGCTCTTGTCCCTCCCAGTCGGTGGAGGATGGCAGGGGCCTTCCCATTTATCACACACCTGCTAGCCAAAGGCTGATACAGGAGATGGAGCTCCATCAGCAGGGTCCAGGGACAGGAATCCCAACTCCCTCCCCATTCCCAGCAGCTGGGTGTGAGGGGACCGGGCCTCTCCCTGGGTGCCCCCTTTGTATTTCAGAGCAGCCTCTGTCTAGTGGGTTCAGGCTCCAGCACTAAAAGCCCAGTCAATTTTCCCAGCCCTGTTGGTTTCTTTCCCGTTCCAGAAATGGGGGAATTTTTATTCCAGCCCCCAAAGGGTCCTGTTCTGAACATTATGCCACAAACTGAAGATGTCCCAGCAGGCTTGTCCCATCCTGTCACCAACTCCCTCGCCCTGTGTATTTCCTGCTCCAGTCCTTCTAACACAAACCCACCAGCAACCCCCTGAAAATCCTCTCTCTGAACGGGTTTCCCGTTCCCCTGCAGGGTGTGTTGTTGTCACTGGGATTGGGGAGCCCTACCCCTGTGGGGAGCTCCATTTTCAGACAGAGAGTGAAAATTCATACACGGTTACAACCACCGATAACAATAAATGTTGCTAGAAAAAGGCACGCAAAGGAGACAGGCTGGGTCAGCCTAAACAGAAAGATCTAAATAGACATGAGAGGAGTGGGCCTGAAACCTGGTCTCCTAAAACCCAGGTGAGTGCCCTGCCCCAGCCAGGGCTGGAGTCAGTCTCACTCCCTCTTACGCAACACATATGTAACCATTTCTATGTGGTGGATCAGCTTCAATGGGAGAGACTGAGACGTACCCTGGAAAAGCCCAAAGCCTTTTGTACCAAACTCCAGGAGAGGGCTCACAGCTGAGAGTGATCAAGTAGAGATAGCTGCCTGTGTCCCTTGAGGGGCAGGGGCGTATGACCCACCCCTCTCCTCAGCATTTCCTATTGGCTAGCTCAGGCAGTTCCCCACTCAGCATGCTGTGTTTTGTGGATCCAATTTTTAGCTCTGCCCAGGTATAATATAGGGAGACTAACTCAGGGCTGCAGATTCCACTCAGAGGCAGGGCATCTGAACATTAGGGGCTGCTATGCTGACCTTGTAATGCCTAAATCCCTTTGTACATCCAGCCCGCAGCAATTTTCCCATCAGTATCTGAAAGACACTGGCCCCTTAGCTGAGGGAGGCTCATTAAATATGGAGGAAACAACTTGATTTGCAGACATCGGGGGAAAGTTTATCATCGTGGAGTTTAATCTCCCACCCACCCAATCCCCATGTGGCATTATGGATTTTTAAGGCCAGAAGTGGAAGAGACCATTGAATTTAGAAAACCTAGTCTGACCTCCTGTATGATAGAAGCCAGTGCAATTCATCCAGTTACTCCTGCATTGAGCCCAGTCACTTGACTAAAATACATTTACCAAGACATCTAGCACTGAATTTAAGAGATGCAAAATCCACCGCTTCCCTTGTTAGTTTTTTCAGTAGTTAATCGCCCTAATTTTCCATTTGTATTTCTCTGGCTTTCACTTTCAGCCATTCTTTCTCCTTACGCTTTTCTCGGTTAGAATTCAAGAGCTCTTTGGAGCACCAGATCATTTATTCTTGTAATCAAATCAATGTCTCAGGGCAATATTTCTCCTCCCCTATATAATTCAAAAATTAGAGTGCAAACATCAGTGGATTTTGAGGAGATTTTGTATTCCTATTTTATAACTGAGAGAGAAAATACAGAAATGATTCGTGTGTAAGTTAATTAGAAAGGAGAAGTCAATTAATTTTTCTTAATAGTGGGTATTTAGAGAAATAAATTCTCAGATAATATATGAATCTATAAATAGAGAAATTGAACAACATTTGAGAGGATTTTATATTAAAATCTGGCAAGCGGAAAAAAGGGAAAAAATCTGAAAGGTTATAGAGCGGTATTTTATTAATGGAGAGTAAAGGGACTAGATTAGTGATAATTCTATTGCTATATTTATATATAGCCCTGGCAGAATTTTTTTTGAACTATGTTAATGGATAATATCAATGTCTACTTTTAAGGGTTTCCATTTTGTTTTTATTGATTTAAATTTTCACAGTAGCAGGAAATTACAGGGTGAGTCAGACAATAATTATTTCATGACTGCAGGGCTGCCCAGAGGTGGGAGCAAGTGGGGCAATTTGCCCCAGGCCCTGGGCCCCACAGGGGCCCCCACTATAGAATACTATATTCTTATATTGCAACTTTTTTTTAATGGAAGGACCCCTAAAATTGCTTTGCCCCACGCCCCTTCAATCCTCTGGGCAGCCCTGCATGGCTGTTGATATTGGGATTAAAAAGTTAAAGCTTTATAGCCATTAAAACACACATTGTCAGCATCACACGTCAAAACATACCAAGTAACTATCCTTAAATCAAACTTTAAGAAGTTTGAGAACATGACCTAGGAAGGAAGGCTGAAAGAATTGGGTTTGTTTAGTTTGGAAAAGAGAAGACTGAGACGGGACATGATAGCAGTTTTCAGGTATCTAAAAGGGTGTCATCAGGAGGAGGGAGAAAACTTGTTCACCTTAGCCTCTAAGGATAGGAGAAGACCGCAATGGGCTTAAACTGCAGCAAGGGAGGTTTAGGTTGGACATTAGGAAAAACTTCCTAACTGTCAGGGTGGTTAAACAGTGGAATAAACTGCCTAGGGAGGTTGTGGAATCTTCATCTCTGGAGATATTTAAGAGTAGGTTAGACAAATGTCTATGCGCGATGGTTTAGACAGTATTTGGTCCTGCCCTGAGGGCAGGGGACTGGACTCGATGACTTCTCGAGGTCCCTTCCAGTCCTTGAGTCTATGAATCTAAGTTCTCAAGCATTATTTCTCTTACTTTGCCTCTCTGTTCATTTTGATTATTATCCATGGAAATACTTGTTCATCTGTTTGTGTGTGTAGGGTGAAAGTGACGTTTACCCTACAAAAAATCTAATTTGTCCAAGCCTATTTATACAGAAGAGAAACGAAATTTGAGCAGACTGATCTCACTAAACTCCCCCCCCCCCCACTACACCAGTAGCAGGTTATTCAGGCTGCCTGGCAGATGTGCATTAGGGTACAGTCTGTGAGCGGGTCACACTCTGGGCCGTTCAGCAGACCAGGATCCTGCAGGTGTCTCTGATGGAGCAAACAAGGCTCAGCAGCAGTTCAGGGCTGGGGAGATTCACCCATCGCTGGGGCGCGAAGGGGCCTGTCTCGGGGAGGGAGGGGCTCAGAGGTTTGCAGCGGGGTTACATTTGCAGATCAACAATAACCTCTCCACTCCTCCTCTCCCCTCCATTTCAGTCTCATTTCTCACCCCTCCCCTCCCTGACAACCCAGCCCCAGGGACACAAGAGGGAACCCCCCTTGGCCCGCCCATGCCCCCCCCAACCACTCTCCCCTCTGGGGCCCGTCCGTGGCCCCCCTCCCGCCTGAACCCCCCGCTGGCCCCAGGAGCAGATCCTTGGCAGAACTCGGGCGGCGACTCCCTGCTGGGGTCGCAGCTCCGGTCCCCCCGCCAGGTGCTTCCCAGCCAGGGAGCAGCTGCCCGGGGCGGCGAGATCTGGGGCCGCTTGTGCAAAGTCACTTTCCTGCCCGGCCCCGGCCCTTCCCCCGGCCCCCCCCTCACCTGCAGGCTGCGGCTCGGGGCTGGGGCGGGCAGAGCCCGGGGCGGGGAGGGGTGTTAGTGCCGGGCTCGCCCCGCACGGACCCCGCCGGGGAGCGGCAGCGGTTCAGCCCGGGCTCCCGGCGCACAATGGAGGATCTGACCCGGGAAGGTAAACAGAGCCGGGGCCGGGCAGCCTCTGACTATCACCCAGACCGGGCCCCGCGCAATTCGCAGCTGGGCTGCTAGGGACGGAGGATGCTCAGTCGAGGTCTCTTCCAGTCCTACACGTGTGTGACAGTCTGACACCCCCCGGGTGCTGGGCCGGGCTGCCCCAGGGGCACTGGCTGCAGGGAACGGGTCTAGCGCTAGGACCCAGAAGGGAGCTCGGGACGGAAGTGAATTCGCTACAGTAACGCGTGGTTGCTGGTGGATCCCAGTTCCCTACAAGATCCCCGAGCCCCGGGGGCTGGTGCTGGGAGCCCGGAGCCCTGGCTGCAGCCGGGAGAGGGGAATCTCCAACAGGGCGCTTCCCGCTGCTCCCCAGGAGCCTCTCCCATGGCAGAGCCCCCAGCCTGACCAGCATCTCGGTATAGGGAAGCCAGATTCCCCCCACACCGGAGCTGAGATCCCAGCCCCGAGCGGGAGACGCTCTCCACTGATCAGCCTCTGCTCTCAGGCACAGCACACCCTGGAGGGAAGGTAAGAGGGACCTTCATTGCACTCTCCGCCCTGAGCGAACGGTGCCTCCGGGTTTCACTCTGGCTGCAGGCAGCGGGGGTGACCCCACTGATTTCCCTACACCCAGAGCCGGCTCTAGGCACCAGCAAACCAAGCATCTGCTTGGGGCGGCACATTTTTCCAGCCATTTTTTGTGAGTTTTGTGTTTTTTGCTTCAGGCGGCAAAAGCCTAGAGTGGGTGTAGTGAAGGCTATTGCTCCTTGTAGAAATGTGCTACCTGCAGCGTTTTCCGAACCGTATAGATTGTTAGAAGCCGCTATTGTATTAAACTGCTACTCGATGTAGCAAATGCCCACATACAGCAGTTTCTTGCACGGTAATATATGTGAAATTGCTACGGTAGAGAGATCGGTAGCAGTTAGTGACACGTATAGGTTGTAAGAAACAGCTTCTGGAAAAAGATGCTATTTTATTTGTATGTGTGTGGTAAACTTTTTCCCAAATCTGGACTTTAGCGTACAAAACCTGGGTGCTTACTGTGAAGCTTATACCCAGCTTGGATCTTATTTCGCTGCCACCAGCCGAAGTTTTCCAGGGTTTCGGCCCCCTCGGGTTCCCCAAACTTTTCCTTGGGGGACCCCTCCAAGACCCAGAGCCCCTGGGTCTCCTCTATCTTCATCCCCCAGCTTCCCCCTTCCTGGGTTAGCCGGTGCGATGCTGTCTATTCCCTTTGAATACAACCAGAGAGGCAATCTAGCTTCCCCGAGGCTATGCATTCAAACCTAGTCAGCTCAAACACAGAGATTCACCCCCCCTTTGTCCCGTAGCCTTTTCCCGCCCTGGGACAATAGGAAAGTAAGACACAGAGCTTGGGCTTTTCCCTCCCCCCTAGCCTATCACCGAATAACAGAGCTCTGGGCACAGAAATTCCTCTCCCTCGCCTCCCTAGAAAAAGAAACTCCCACAAGTTTTAAAAAGAACTTTATAAAAGAAGAAAATACAGAACAATAATACTGCATTAAAAACTCAATACAGGAATATGGCTTATAAGAAAATAGGAATAAACAGTCTGATCTAAAAGATAGCCCAATTAAACCAGTCCAGCAAATCAACACCCATGTAATACACAAAAGCACATCACAGCCGATTACTTTGGTTCGTTTGTACTTACACTTGATAGTAGTATATTGAAGAAGATGGAGTTAGAAGAAAAGCTTGTTTACTCACAGCCGAGGAAAACAAAAAGACCCCGAGTTTCCAGTTCCTCCCAGACTTTAAAAAAAATCCAGGTCTCTGATTGGTCCTCTGGTCAGGTGTTTGTTCCCCCTTTGTTCACCCTTTACAGGTAAAGAAAATTAACCCTTACCTATCTACTTAT
Source organism: Chelonoidis abingdonii (assembly GCF_003597395.2). Taxonomy (NCBI): domain Eukaryota; kingdom Metazoa; phylum Chordata; order Testudines; family Testudinidae; genus Chelonoidis; species Chelonoidis abingdonii. Next base: position 5,255,502 of record NC_133780.1, on the reverse strand, counting down.
GACAACGTGCTAGAAAACTGTTATCATATTTCTATGCCATTATCTCAGTCATTAAGATTTTGAATAGAAACATATCCAGGCCTGATCCCTGGAGAACCTCACTGTTATGTCCATCATATTATCCAGGAGCGGTGTCAGGGTTTTTGGTGCCCTAAGTAGGGGTCCTTCCACGCTCCCTGTCGTTGGCGGCAATTCTGCGGCAGGGGGGTCCTTCCGCGGCTCCTGTGCTTTGGGCACTTTGGCGGCAGGTCCCAGAGCGAGTGCTGCCCCCAAATCCTGGAGCTCTAGGTCGCCTAAAGGGAGTGCCGGCCCTGAATTTATCGTTCTGTCCAGCTAGGTTTCATTTCCATAGTTTGTTTATGAGGAGGTCATGGAAGACCCTATCAAAAGCCTTACTAAAGGCAAATAGACCACAGGTACTGCTTGTAGGCTGTACACTGTTAAAGCTATCCAGTTGGTTTTACACGTGAGACTGCTTGAAATACCTGTTTTAGCAAAGTTGGACCTTTTGCTGCTGCGGGTTGCACGGTCCTACAGGTAGCAGTTTCACACGCACACACGTGTATGAAATTGCAAACTGCAGGGATGTGCTTACCTGTAACACTGCAATGTGATGAAGCTACTGTAATCCTGCAGGCAGCAGTTTCTCACACACACCCGCATGTGAGACTGCTCTCTGTAGGAATCAGCTACAATGGCAGCGGGTCCTAACGTCTTGCCAACGATGAGTGGCCATTACATTGCAGTCTGCCCAGTGAGCAGCGCTAGATGAGACTGGCAGTAGCCCAGAGACAAGGTGGTTTAGAGGGTTAGGAGTTCCCTGGGAGGGGAAACCCAGAATAAGGGTTACTGTGGGGGCAGCACCCCAAGGTAAAGGCATGGGGTCGGCAGGGACACGGGTGCAGCGGGCAGATGAGACACTGGGCAGTATGATATGCTCTGTATACTGGAGAGCTAATTCCCTAGACGACCAGCAGGAGGCGCTGCGCTGATGAGTCTTGACAGTGCCATGGCTTAAAGGCGCTTTGTGGCAAGAACCACCAGTAGAGCAATGTATGTGTAATGTAACTATGTAAAAACTCCCACCTTAACCTATTACTTCCAACTCATGAGATAAAAGAACTAATGCGCTGGTGGCGAGGAGACCCAGTGCTGGGGTAGCAAGGGTGCGGATGCGGGGGGAGGGAGAGCCCAGGGCTTCGGCGGCAGGGGTGGGTGGGGGAGGGCACTGGTGGGGGGGGTGAGAGCCCAGGACTGGGGTAGGGCAACCAAATTTTTTTTTTGCTGGGTGGCAAAATACCTAGAGCTGTGCCTGCCTCGCACTGAATCTCTCCCCACCCAGTTTTGGACTAGTTACATCCAATTAGTGACTGTTTGAATTTAGATGAAAATGAAACATTAATATACATCTATAAGAGTACAATACAGTGTATGATAAAATACAGTATTGAAAGATATAGATAAATGATAATAAGAAAGTATGCACATAGACTAGCTTCTTATACAGCTGTTTTTTATGACAATGTCAGTGCATTCATGTCGGTGATGTTGGCCAACCTAGTAATTTCAAATGATGATTGTAAGCAAAGTCTAAATGAGCTCTCCCTGACGGCTAGTGATGAGCCAGGGGCTGTGGGAAAGGCTTCAGGACCAGATTGTATACATTCACACCTACTCTACCGAGGTATCCAGCAAACAGATCTGTGTTGCCCGAGTGATAGATTTTGGCTGGGTTGGTTACAAATCACTTGAATGCGGGAGGAGGGGGTAATGAATGTTGTGTTGTTGTATGAGTAAAGGCAGTAGAACTGTACTTAGCCTGTGCTGATTGAGGGCATCCATAGAGAGGGTGTGGGAGGTGTTTTGCTTGATGGTCTGCCTGAATCACAAGTACTTTTGACCTGCCGCTCTCCACTGTTTAAAGACAGAGCTGATTAGGCTCCATAGATAGTCTTTGGTTCTGTTAAGTGACCACTGCAGCTGAAATCACTGATAATCAGGTCTAAGTGCTTAGACCTGCGTGTGAACAGTGTTTCGTGGAAGAGACAGCCAGTCTGCACTAGCAAGCGAGGTCCCCCACTGGAGAGCTCAGCTGAAATCACTGAGAGATAGTGGCCTCAGAGACCAACTCGCAGAGGCACAGTGGCAGGTGGCAGCAGAAGGTGACAGCGCAGGGCCATTGGCAACAGAGCGGTGGAGTGAACAGTGGCAAATGAACAACAGTGGCCAGAATGAACAGTGAGCAGCTGAGGAACGAGCAAGGTGCCTTCTCCCCCACCTGGAGGTGAACTCACATGAAAGCACCTCTGAACTCTGAGTTTCCACTGACCAAGGACAACACCGCTGAGTGGGTGTGGTGGAGGAAAAAGTGAGGGGCATGTTAAATAAACATTTGTTTGTTGGATTAATTTTAGTGACTTGCTCCAGAATGCTAGTTTTGTGACTGGAACGGAAACTTACGTAAATATGTTTCTTAGTAGGCTAAGTTTTTAAAATGCATTATTTGCCAAGTGTGTTATCTCACATCATTGCTATCTTGAGAGGCATTATGTTGGGGAGTTCTGTACTAAACATTTTTATTATAATTAATTTTTACATAAGAATGGTCAGATTGGGTCAGACCAATGGTCCATATAGCCATGTCCGTCTTCCGACAGTGTCAAGGCCAAGTGCTTCAGAGGGAATGAACAGAACAGGGGATCATCAAATGATCCATCCTCTGTTGCCCATTCCCAGCTTCTGGCAAGCAGGCTAGGGACACTCAGAGCATGGGGTTGCATCCCTCCCCATCCTGGCTAATAGCCACTGGTGGACCTATTCTCCAGGAATTTATCTAGTTCTTTTTTAATCCTGTTATAGTTTTGGTCTGCACAGCATCCCCTGGCAAAGAGTTCCACAAGTTGACTTTATGTTGAGTGAAGAAGTTCTTCCTTTTGTTTTGTTTTTTTTTAAACCTGCTACCTATTAATTTCATTGGGTGACTGCTAGTTCTTGTGTTATGTGAAGGATTAAATAACATTTCCTTATTCCCTTTCTTCACACCAGTCAAGATTTTTATAGATGTCTATCATATCCTCTCTTAGTAGTCTCTTTTCTAAGCTGAAAGTTCCCAGGCATTTAAATCTTTCCTCCTGTTTCATACCCCTAATCATTTTAGTTCATCTCTGTACCTCTTCCAATTCCAATATCTTTTTTGGGATGGGGTGACTAGATCTGCACACAGTGTTCAAGGTGTGCACATACCATGGATTTATATAGAGGTGATATATTTTCCGTCTTATTATCTATCCCTTTCTTAATGATTCTCAACATTCTGTTTACTTTGACTGCCGCGGCACATTGAGTGGATATTTTCAGGGAGCCATCCACAATGACTCCAACATCTCTTTGTCGAGTGGTCACAGCTCATTTAGACCCCATCGTTTTGTGTGTATAGTTGAGATTGTTTTCCAATGTGCATTATTTTGCATTTCTCAACATTCTGCCATTTTGTTGCCCAGTCACTCAGTTTTGTGAGATCCCTTTGTAACTCTTTGCAGTCTGCTTTGGACTTAACTGTCTTGAATAGTTTTGTATCATCTGCAAATTTTGCCACCTCACTGTTTACCCATTTTTCCAGATCATTTATGAATATATTGAACAGTAATGGTCCCAGTACTGACCCCTCAGGGATACCACTATTTCTCTCTCTCTCCATTCTGAAAACTGATAATTTATTCCTACCCTTTGTTTCTCAACTTTTAATCAGTTACTGATCCCTCAGAGGACTTCCCTCTTATCCCATGATGGCTTACTTTTCAATAGTCAATTTAAATTAAATACATTTTTTTTTAAATTATATTTTTTTAGAAATCTAGACCTGTTGTGTTTTGGTGTATTTTGCATTATCCTTATGATAAATTTGCATTATCCTAACAAAACATTTACTTTATTCATATCTCTTTTATATATTGCAGGTCAAAGTGAAAATGAAAAGACAAAAAACAATACAACAATTTTTCCACTCAAGGGCCTCAAAAACTGACCAAGGTGAAGAACACATCAAGAACCAAGCATATATCAACATGTCATCTGAAGGTTCAAGTGGTATATCTACATCCGACCAGCCCGAAGCACAAATTCAGCTACCTACTGAAGAAAGTGTCTCCAAAACCTAAAGGCAGTTCCCGATGTTTGTCGGTCAAAGTATTTCCATTTATTCAAGTTACAAAAGATGGCTATTGGTGCACCTCTTGCAAAAAAGCTTACGAAGAAGGCAAGCTTCCCAATGCTATAATTGGTAAAAGTGGAGGAGCTTGGTTTGTCAGACCAATCAGCAAAGCCAATGCTGACAAACTACGTGAAAAGGCAGCAAAACACCAGGCCTCTGGACAGCATCGATATGCAGAAAGCCTTATAAGCCCACTTTCAAAGCCAATTTTAGAAGTACATAATGAGGCTGTTAAGAATGCTGGAGACACAACACAGTTCATGCAAAGAAACATGGCTGTGGCTTCATACTTTCTATTTAAGCAAGAGATACCACACACTACAAACTGGTGGCCAATGTTAAGTGCATTGTCATTTGTTCATCCTGAAGTTGAACACTGGTTCCGAGCAAGACCAGCAAATGTTCACCATCTTTCTGCAAGAAACTCAGCTGACTGGCTAGAAGCATGTGGTGCAACAGTGAAAGACTCAACAGTGGAAAAAGTGAAGACCTCTGTCATAAACAGATAGCTAAGGGTTAATGTTTCTTTTACCTGTAAAGGGTTAACAAAGGGAACCAAACACCTGACCAGAGGACCAATCAGGAAACAAGATTTTTCAAATCTCAAGGAGGGAAGTTTTGGGTGTGTGCCTTGTCTCGTCTCTGTTGCTCTCTCGCTCTGAGAGTGATCTCTCTATCTCCAGACGTCTAATCTTCTTTTTCCCAGTTGTAAGTACAGGTATAAGGACAATAATAGGCTGTTTATAGTGTTTTTGTATTTACATGTGTGTAGTTTGCTGGAATGGTTAAATTGTATTTCTTTTTGAATAAGGGCTGTTACTCATTGTTGTTTTCTTTTAAGCCAATGACCTGTACTATTGTCACCTTGATCAGAGACCATTTTATGTCCTTTCTTTCTTTTTATATAAAGTTTCTTTTTAAACTTGTGTATTCTTTCTAGTGAGGCTCAAGGGGGATAGGAATCTTCTGTGCCAGGATTCGGTCTCTCTCAGGGAAAGACTGGGAGGGGAAATCTCTGGTGTGTTAGAGGGTACAAGTTGAATGTTGGTAGTAGCCTGCGGGAGGGGGGAGACCTGTGATCCTCAGGTTGGTGTTTCAAGGAATTGAAGAGGGTTAATCTCCTAGTGTACCCAGGGCGGGAGAATCTGGAGGAGGTGAAAGAGGGAAGGAAGTGGGTTATTTCCCTTTTTGTGAGACGTCAGCGGCATGCTGAGTCTTTGGAGTCTCCCAGGAGAAGTCTTACGGGGGAGACCAGCAAAGTTGCTGCAATGTCGGAGATCACTTTGAAATTACAGGCTGGACTGGAGAGCGTACGGATCAGATCCAGAGCTGGTAATTCTAGAAGTTGGAGGTTTTCATGCGGCCCTCACATTTGACGCTTAGTTCAGAATTGGGACTTATGCTTTTGAACCTCTCTCACCACATTCAAAAAATTTGCATACATGGCTGATGAATCACCGATGCCACATGGGCAATCAGTATAGTCCATTGGTACATTTCTGAGTCAGGGTAGGCCAGTAAGATGCATTCTGATGGTCAATTATAGAGACACATCAGCGCATCTGTGACACACCAATTGTAGAAGAGTTATGAGCTGTCAGTTGGACCCAAACAGATGGTTGCTTGGATTGATGAGCTGCAAAACTTCTCTGGAAGACATGGGGAATACAGCTTCTGCTCAGAGAAAAGTGTAACCCAATCCTCCTTACACACTTAAACGAGGCTCATCTACTCCAACTACACTGATGTATGAGCTGCGAATCTTCAAAAGACAATTTAAAAAGCTATACATTTTAATGTCTTCATATATTCTTTTTTTCAAGCAAGAGTCCAAAAAGCTGCAATATTTGGAAAATATAGATGATACCACTGGACGAAGTTCAAATTTAGTCCATTGGAAACAACCCACTGGCTTTCTCAGAGCGATCCTTGCTGTTGCTATAAAAATTACCGCAAAGCCGTTATTACTGGCTTTGGAAAGTATCTACCAAGATGGGATGGATCTAAGCAGTGAGGCTGGTGGATTACTTTTGCTACTATGTTCAGAGAAGACTATCGCCGTTCTCTCTCTTGTAAGACTACTGTTGAAACCACTTGGGTCATTAAAGAATGCGATCCAGGCATCTTCTACAACAGTAGTAGATCTTTGTCCAGCAATAGAAGCTATATATGGATCAATCAGAGAGCTATCCATTGAAAAAGTACTGGAAGAAGCAAAGACTTCAGTCCAGAAGTTGACTAATGAAGGCATTTATATTGAATCCTTAAGCAAAGAGGACAAGAAGTGTTAAGACAACTGGAGAAGTGCACAGACTTGATTCTTAAGAATCTACAACAGCGACTTCTAGATTCTACTCAACCTCTACGTAGCTTTTACAGATGCCTGTCCTATAAAACAACGACAGTTGAGTGGAGTGAGGCACTACCAGCAATGAGGCTGCCATGTGATCAGGACAGAATAGAGAATTTGAACACAGAGTGGAATATCATACGAGGAATGAATGAAGATTTGACTTCAACTTCTTTTTTATCATCGTTAGTGGCTCAGCCCGATCTTTGTGTTATGTTTCCTGAGATGAAAGAAGTAGGACTTCATCTCTTGCTATTCCCAGTCACAACAGCTACAGCTGAGCGTTCTTTTTCATCATTGAATAGAATTTTGTGTTCTGAAAGAAGTCACCTTCTGCCTGATCATGTGAATGAACTAATGAGCATATCAATTGAAGGAATGGACGTACCGGACACACAAGAAGCCACCGAAGATGAACGCATTGCATTCAAGAAGTTCATTAACAGAGTTGTGCAAAATTATAACAAGAAACCAAGAAGGATGTAGATGTCGTGCTTCATAGAAGGCTTGAGTAGCCAACTTTTTAATTTGTGTGATGATTTTAAAACATGAGTTAAATCTAATAAAATGGTCATGAAACATTTTTCAGTTTTTACTATGTTGCCATACTGCCCACCTTCACCCTCATGGTTTCACCCCTTATCGGCACTGATATTGCCCCATAAATTTGAACACCCCCAACAAATTTCAATTCCTGGGGAAACCACTGGGTGACCTGATCCTGCTGGCTCTGCCCTGAGCAGCTGGCTGGGCATTTGAGTGTGAATGATCAGCTCAGCCTGGCTGATTCGTCCCTGCCCCTTGTGGGGCTGTGTCAGGAGTGAATTTTCACATCCCACCTCCCAGCTGGGGACTGCCTGCAATATGTGTGTGTTGCAAGTCCCATGAGCCAGAATCTCCCCTCTGATTCCCATCAGCTGAGGATCTAGCCCCACGGGTTCCAGTGGAGCTATAGCCAATTCACACCAGCTGGGGACATGGCTTGGGTTACGTCTACAATGAATTTAAAAAACCCTGTGCCATTGAGTGTGGCCTGGGTTAGCTCACTCAGGCCTGGGCTGCAAGGCTAAAATGAATTGTGTGGCTATTTGGTCTTGGGCTGGAGCCTGAGATCTGAGACCCTCCCCCATGGGGCTCCAGCCCCAGCCCGAACATCTGCACTGCAATTTTATAGTCCCACAACCTGAGCCCTGTGCGGCCTCGCCAGCTGAGCCTGTCAGGGGCCTTTCATTGCAGTGTGGACGTACCCTTGAATTGTTTCTACAGACCTACAGTGCGTCTCTGAACAAGAGTTCTTCATCATTCAATTTCCTGGACTAGGGGAAATATTTGTGCCACGTTCCTCTCCTACTCAAATTCCTGCAGTACCTAAGGCACTTGTCTTAAAAGCTGAGTGAGACGTTTCACCTTATGGAGTGTGAATATCCAGGAGAGCTCATAGACTTTCTGCTCAACCCTAGAAACTGCCTGCAAATTCTAGGGTATCAGAGAATTGCCATCTTCTTTAATCCTGTTTTGTCTCACAACTGGGGGTATATTGGAGCTCCTTCTAGATGGATTCCTGATTGGGTATGAGTGCTAGTTTCTTATGCAGAACAGCACAGGGCTTCCTTCAAGTAATTTTGCCATATGACTACGGGTGCTGCAGTGTATTCTCTTACCCGTCACTAATGGATCATGGATGCATACATGAGGGAACAAGAAGGGATGGGCCGGAGATAGGAAGCCCGTGGACCAGCCAAGGAAAGAGAAGACCCCATGAGAGAGAAGCAACTCAGCATGCAGTTAAGCCCGGAGGCGGCAGGGGAGCCAGTCTTCCTTCCTGAATGCAGATGGTCCCCAAGGGAAAGGATGGGCTTGTACGGAGCATTGTGGTCCTGTTGTTTGTTGTGTTCTATAGGATCTCTGCTCTCTTGTGCCATAGCTGTTAAGTAAACGAACGACGGGGCTGGAGTCTGTGCAAAGCATCTGTGTGTGCCAGGTGCTTCATAACTGCCGTCTCTCCCCTGAGAGAGCTGAGCAGGTAAAGGAGAAGGTTCATGACTTCGGGTGGAGTTCTGGTGAAGGTGTGTTTAAGCAACGGGGATAGGTGGGTGGGAGGGAGGAAGAAGCATCGGCACAAAACCCAGGAGCTAAGCAGCTGGATACCGGGTTCCAGCTCTCAGGCAGGGGGTGCCAGACAGATGGGGACCCCAAAAGCGGGGCACTGGCTGGGCTCCAGCTAGGCTCCAGAGACTTAACCCACACCAGTCTAGCGTGTGGCCAAGAGGCATAACTGGCATGTAATGGAGATCAGGGGAGACTATGCTTCTCTAAACCTCATGCTGCTAGGCAGGGGGGCAGTGGCAGATTGGGGGGCTCCTGAAAAATCTCCCCCCACCACATCCCCAGGGCTGAAGGAGCTCTCACTCCCTACTGCAGTTCTGGAGGTGTAGTTGGGGCACAGAGCTTTTCTGGTCTCAGGTCAGCGGTGGGAGCAGAGGGCAGGGCCTCAGGGAAGAGGTGCCTCCTTGTGGCTCATCTGGGGAATTCACTCTGCCACCTGGTCGGTCGCCCCTTCTCATGGCTACTCAAGTCTGTCGTTCCCCTCACTCGCTCCGCTGCCTCTTGTGTTCCTGGTCCTGTAGCACTTTCCTCTTCGTAGCTTAGCCCTCCAGCCAAGTCACATTAAAGATCTCCCCACTTCTGGGGTACTGCAAGCTCTTTGAGTCAAACTATCCCAGGTAGGCCACTCCCCACAACCTGGTCTGTACCACCCCTCGGGGCAGGTAGGGGAACCCGGGCCCGCCCTCTACACCAGATTCCAATCCAGGGTCCCTCAGCCCAGCCGCTCTGGGCTTTTACTTTGCCAACACTCACTGCTCCTTCCCTAGACTGCTTCCTACTCTGTCTTGTACATTTAAGAATCAGAAATCCCAGCTGCAATCTCCATGACCCACCTATAGACATGTCCTTATATCTACCAGTTCTGTTTTTAAGATAAATAGGTGGAAGTGATTCTAATCTCTGAGCTGAATTCCTGCCTAAGGGGCCAGGCCCACATCCACAAAAGGACAAAGGCGCTTGATGAAGTCTCACATTGGATCTGAGGCAATAGGGCTCATTCCCCTGCAAGGTAAACCTAAAACTACGTATGAACCTGAGTATAAGCTGAAGTGGGCTCATCACAGACCCCACAGTAACTGAGGGGACGGGAATCCCTTATCCAGCGAGGTCACCATCTCATAGTTCTCCTGCATGACATCCATGTGGAGGGCTCTCTGAGTGGGGTCCAGCAGAGCCCCCTGCCCCTCAGTAAAATACCCAGCCACCTCCTCGAAGGTCACTGGCATCTGAAACATCAGTTCCCCCACTCAGCACTTGCTGCTCCAGCCACAATCGCAGTAGTCACTGGGGAGGAGGGCCAATAAAATGGAAGCTCTGGGGGAGGGAGGGGGACAGAGTAGCAAAATCCCACCCCCACCCTGCTCAGAGCAGCCAGGAGGCTTCAAGGTGGGGAGAAGGTGGGAGCTTCTTGTCCCTCCCAGCCCATGGAGAAGGGCAGGGGCCTTCCTGGTTATCACACAGCTACTAGCCAGAAGCTAGTACAGGAGATGGACTCGAGCCTCGGAGCAAAGTCCAGGGACAGGAATCCCAACCCCCTCCCCATTCCCAGCAGCTGGGATTGAGGGGACCGGGCCTTTCCCCTGGGTCTCATTACTGGGTGCCCCCTTCATATTCCAGAGCAGCCTCTGGGGAGTAGGTTCAGGCTCCAACGCTGGGAGTCTGGTCTAGTCAACCCTGGCCAAGGAGCTTGTTATCTGTTCCAGGAGAATTTCTATCCCTATTCAATGGGCCAGTTCTGACAAACAAGCCCCAAATTGCGCACGTCCCCTGCAGGTTTGACACATCCTGTTCCCCTCCCTCCCTTCCCCTGCGTATTTCCTGCCCCTTTCCCTCTCGGACAAACCCACCAGGAGGTCCATCAAAATCCCTGACCTGAGCAAGCACCACACCACAGCCCTTTCCCCCAAGTCTCTCTATCATCTGCAGGTTCTGGCTTAGGATCAGCAGAGCCCCAGGCTTCCCGAAGGGACTAGTTCCAGCCGTCGGAGAAAGTCCCCACCTGGCCTAGGCACAGAGGAGGCTTGGATGAAGATTTCTCCATGGCACAGACCCAGCTAGGGGGGCAGCAGCTGCTCAGTCTGGGATCCCAGATCACAACTGATTGGGAACATCTGACTGGCCCAGCTTCTGGCCAGGCCAGGAGGTGGGATCTTGGGAGGAAGGGAAGGAGCAGAGGGGTGGGGCCCCATGGCAGGAGATGGGGGCAGGGAAATGTTCTTTGTGTCCAGGGCCCCAATAAATCTTAACCCACCTCTGCCACACTGTACATTCACAGAAAAGATAGGATGTTCGCATCTCCTTTAAAGAAAGAGAAACAACAGTGGGTTATCTTGCCTGGAGTTAACAATCGCTTCAACGCAATCACAACACTGGGTTGGTTTAGATAAAAAAAGTAAAACAAGTTTGTTTAATTAAAGAGAGAGAGATTTTCAGTGAATCCAAGGAGAAGGTATAAAGGGTTACAAACGACCAAAAGTAAAAGATATGTTTTCAAATAGCAAAGATCTAATTTAACAAGTTACCGTCTTCGTTCAAGGTAGTAAGTTTCCCCACCAGTCATCCTGTTCCAGCAATGGCTGACTAGCTTTTCATCGGGATCCCCACAAAGTCCAAGGCTTGTTTCCTCGGGTGAATGATAACTTCGGGGTCCTCTGCCCCTCTCTTTATAGTGCAGTAAACCTTTGAAACGTCTTCTCTCAAAGTTCATTGCCCTGGCTTCAAGAGGCAGGACCCTGCTAGACCTCAAAGCAAGGGATGGAAGTTATGAGTAACCTGGCAACACACTCTTGGACAGCATGGAAAGAGAATAGCAATGGATCTCTGCTAATCAATGAGTGCATCAAACTAGCGACCACAGATACCTTTCTCCACCTACCTGCCATAAAGATAACATCATGGATTCACCCAAGATCCAAACGATGGCATCTTATCAACTACTTCATCATCCAACAATAAGATCTACAGGACAGACCATGGCCTGATAGGCTCCAAACTGTTGTTGGTAATATGACCAGTGCATTGCAAGTCATCAACTGAATCGAGGGCCAGGAGTGATTGGGGGAGGGTGAGCTTGGGGCCAGAACCCGTCACCCCACAGCCAGGGAATGGAGCCCAAAGCCCCATGGGTGAAGCCTGCCATCCACCACCCCAGGGCTGAATCCCACCACCACTGGGAATGTGGGGAACACACACCAGCTGTCTGCTCCTCCAGCTTTTCTGTCTTCAGGGGCAGCCAGGGCCCAGCCGCTGCTGGCAGCCCCAGGGGAGGGGCTGCTGCTTTACACACACACCCCATCACCACCCAGAAGGCTGTGGCTACAAGAAAAGCCCCTGGTGGCCACATGCGGCCACAGTGGCCGCATTTGAAAAACACTGAACTAAACCAATCAGACAGCTCAATGTAAAGCGATGACAAGGTGAAGCTACCCAAGTGTGGCTCTGTAACAACATCAGAGCAGGTCTGTCCAACTATTAGTGCCCCATGAGAGCAGGGGACTGGACTCAATGACCTCTCAAGGTCCCTTCCAGTCCTAGAATCTATTAATCTAATGTACATAGCAAACGGGCCACTCTTTCGTATATCAAGCCACTCTTGTCAAAACGATGTCACCAAGATGGGTTTAGCAAGAATGACCCAGACATCTAACAGCTACTCATTAAACAACATGAGATGGACTGTCGAATTCTTGCATCTGACGAAGTGGGTATTCACCCACGAAAGCTCATGCTCCAAAACGTCTGTTAGTCTATAAGGTGCCACAGGATTCTTTGCTGCTTTTACAGATCCAGACTAACACGGCTACCCCTCTGATACCTGTCAAATTCTTGCATCTCATGTCCCTGTAGGCATAGTAATAACATACAGGAGTCGCATCGGGACACCCAATCTAAGTTTAGAGACATGCAGGATCAGTAGTGAACTGCCAAGGCAGATGAAATCCAGGGCTATGCCACCTGTTAAAAGACCAAAGACTTTTATGCTGCTTTGAAAGTTGTATATGCTCCTACACACACGACCCACAGTGCCTTAGAAGAATGTGGATGACCTAACACCGATCACTGACAAAGGAGAAATCCTTCAGAGGTGGCAATAGCATTTCAGTGAACTTTTGAACCCACCATCTAACGTTACAGGTGAGGCACTAATTAGAGTAGTGGGTCAGTCAACATGTAATTACAACACGCACGCTGCCCTGTCCCTTGACGAGGTCAGCACTGCAATCAGTGCCATGAAGAACTTCAGGGATCCCGTGCATCTGATGGCATTCCTGCAGAAATATATTTAAATATGGAGGCCAGACCTTGCTAAGGCAACTGCCTGGACTCTCTCTCAATATATGAAATACTGAAGATATACCACAAGATTTTAAAGACACCACCATTGTCACCATATACAAGAGGCAAGGTGAAAAGTCCGACTGTGGCAGCTATCTCGTTATTTTCCGCCGCTGGCCAAAAGTACTCTTTGATTGTCAACCACGTGCTATCAGAGTCACCACGTGGTTTCAGGCCAATGAGAGACATGGTATTTGTAGCTCATCAGATGCAAGAGAAATGCAGAGAACAGCACCAGGACGTTCACAGTATCTTCATCAACCTGGGGAAAGCGCTTGACACAATCAGGAAACCTGGACTTTGGCAACTAGTTTGTAAAGTTTGGTTGTCCAGAAAAATTCACTGCCATTCTGAGACTAGTTCACGATGGAATGCTCGGACCTGCATGGAAAGTGTTCTGTCTGACCCCGTTTCCTACCACTAATGGTATTAAACAGGGATGTGTAACTGGTCCGACCCGTCTAACCTCTTCTAGGCAGCAGAGCTCGATGATGCTACAAGGCAGAAAGATAGGCACTGAGGGAAACTGTACTGCAAAAACTTAGATGCCAAGTGACACTAGGAACCCACTGGGCTAGAGCAGGAGTTTTGTGCATCATAGTGGTCCCAAAACTGGGATCTGGCACCTAACCAGGGACCCAGGAGCCTAACTCCTTTGGGGAATTCAAGCCCTTTTCCTTCTCCGAGCCACTCTCATAACTGCTTCTGCTTTCTGCTGGCTTTTCTTCTCTAGCACACGCTGCTTTCCAAACAACCCCTAGTCCACATGGCTTACCTCTGCTCAGGCATTGCCGCGTGCCCTTCTGCGCTGAGCGGCAGCCTCCTATTACAGAACGGGGCTTAGTTCTTCCATCCATTTATCCAGAAAGAGGGGTAGTTAGTACAGCCGCCAGCCTTAAGGAGGTCTATAATTCACGTCAGCCATTAACACTTTCCAGCATAACAACAACTCCCATTCAGCTCCACTCATCGTCCTGATGGAATTTGAGGGTATGTCTACACTACAGAGACCATACTGGCACCAGTATAAGCCCATCGTGTAGCTGCAACCTACACTGATGGAAAGGGTTAGTAGCTAGGTCAACAGAACTGTTCTTCCATCAACAGTGTTGCATCTACACAGGACGCTCGGTTGGTCTAGCTATATTCCACGGGCGGGGGGGGGGGGGGGGGTGAATTTTTCACTCCCCTGACGGATGTAGCCACGTTGACCTAACTTTTAAAGGTACACCAGGCCTAAGATGCTGACACAGTGAATGACTGATCTCCCATCTACCAAGAACTCATGTCACGAATTACAAATTATACACACTGAACAATTTACATAGTGTTTTGTTTTTTGATTCCTCTGTCAGGACGGTTTCACATCATCATCCCTATCAGCTACACTCCCAACCAAATCTTTTTGAGTTTAAAAGGGTGCTACCCAGAGTGACTTTATCGCCCAGAGAGAAAGGAAAGAAACAACGTAACAACTTACAAAAGCGTAACTATTTACACAGTCAGGACATCTGCACATCACCACCCAAATCAACTATACGCCATCCAAGGGTACGTCTATACTAACCGCCGGATCGGCAGGTAGTGTTTGCTGTATCGGGGATCGATTTATCACGTCTCGTCTGGACACGATAAATCGATCCCCAAATCGACGCCCGGCAGGAGGAGTAAGCAGCAGGAGGAGTAAGTAGAGTCAACGGGGGAGCCGCGGCAGTCGACTCGCTGCCGTGAGGATGGTCAGGTAAGTGGAACTAAGATGCTTCGACTTCAGCTACGCGAATAGTGTAGCTGAAGTTGCGTATCTTAGTTCAAACCCCCCCCCCCCCCCCACTAGTGTAACCCAGGCCCAAATCTCCTGTGAGCTTTGCTCTCCCTGCATGTTTTCCTTTCAGCTACCTGGGAGACGCAGCTTTCAGTGGCTCCTGAGGATTGTCTGTTATTTCTATGGCATTTACTTCACCCCTTCTGTTCTAATGGGGAATTAATCCCTGTTACAACTCTCCCAGCCTCAGTTTCCACACCTACCTTTTCAGTTTCTAAAGGTGGCCAAAATGAGATTCTACTGCCTGGATATGTTCTCAGATGGACAGGAAACCTGAAAAATCATTTGGCTCTTAAAAAGTTGGATAGCGCACAGAGCACGGCCTACAGGAGCAACCAACTCAATTTCACCTTGGAGGGCAGGGACAAAGTGAAATTGACAAGAGCCTAGCAGGTATACGGTCAAGAAGTTGAATAATTGCATTTTAGTCCTCCTGAAACTGAATTTTCTTTCTTTCTTTCTTTTCTTAAGATCTCTTTTGGTGAAAAATTTTGAGTTTGTTGGCCTTTTGTCCTGATTGATCATAAAAATATTCTTAAAAAAAACATTTTCACAGGAAAGATGTTCACGTTCCGGGCAGAAATCCCTACGAGCCGAAGGCCACAAGTGTGTGCAGGAACTAGGAAATGGATACTTAAAAAAGCCAAAGGGAGAATTTCTCTCCTGTGTGGAATCTCTGAGGTCCAATATGCTGTTTGCTTCACTGGAACCATTTCCACTCTGAGGACATTTAAGAGGTTTCTTCCTTGTGTGGATTTGCTGATGCACTGTATGCTCAAAGCCCCAATGGAAAGTTCCACCATAGTCAAGGCTTTTTTCCTTTGTGCAGTCTTTGATGTATAAGAAGATTTGAGTTCTGACTGAAGCTTTTCCCACAGTCCAGACACTTATACGGTCTCTCTCCAGTGTGGGTTCTGTGATGTCTAATAAGATCTGAACTGTGACTGAAGCTTTTCCCACAGACCAGGCATTTGTAGGGTCTCTCTCCCGTGTGGCTAATCTGATGCATGATAAGGTTTGAGTTGTCATTAAACCTTTTCCCACACTCGAGGCATTTATAGGGGTTCTCGCCCGTGTGGATTCTCTGATGTGCAAGAAGCCGTGAGATCAGAATGAAACTTTTCCCACAGTCAGAGCATTTAAAGGGTTTATCCCCAGTGTGGAGTCTTTGATGCACAATAAGGGCTGAACTTTCACTAAACTTTTTCCCACACTCCAGGCATATAAAGGGTCTCTCTCCTGTGTGGGTTCTCTGGTGTCTAACCAGGGTTGAGCTCCGATTGAAGCTTTTCCCACAGTCAAGGCATTTATGGGATTTAACTCCCGTGTGGATTCTCCGATGGTTAATAAGAACTGAGCCGTCACCAAACATTTTCCCACATTCTGGGCACTTGTAGGGTCGCTCGCCCGTGTGGACTCTTTGGTGTGTAATAAGCTGAGAGCTCTGAATGAAGCTTTTCCCACAGTCGAGGCATTTGTGGGGTTTAACTCCCGTGTGGATTCGCTGATGGTTAATAAAGGCTGAACCATCGCGAAACATTTTTCCACATTCCGGGCACATATAGGGTCTCTCGCCTGTGTGGACTCTTTGGTGTCTAATCAGATGTGAGCTCTGAATGAAACTTTTCCCACACTCCAGGCATTTATAGGGCTTTTCTCCCGTGTGGAGCCTCTGATGCCTAACGAGGTGCTCTCGTTGATTAAAACTTCTCCCACACTCAAGGCATTTAAAAGGCCTGTCTCCAGTGTGGAGTCTTTGATGTGAAATGAGGTTTGAGCTCCGATTGAAGCTTTTCCCGCACTCGGCGCATGTGTTGTCTCTCACTCCTGATGGGATTCTCTGCTGGGCTCTGGTTGCCTTGGGGTCTTTGCAAACTCCCCCATGATCAGTGGATTTACCCACTTTCTGCCATGGATGGGTTCCCAGCTGCCTTTCTGGCTTGTGCCCATTTCCCCAGGCATTTTGCCGCTCATGCCTCTGGGAAAAACTCCCTTCAGATCTTTCCAATAACATCCCACATGGTTCCACTTGCTCAGGACCTTCCTGCTGCAGATTCTCCTCTGTGGTTTCACTCACCATCCCATCACCTGCTGGGACAGAGAGAGAGTGGATCCAGATAGGAGTCATTCCCAGTGCCAGAGAGAAACAACAGGAGAATAGCGGAGAGGTTTAACAACACAATAACTAGAAGAAAGAGTGAGAAATTCAATGCTGTCCCCACATATCAGCCAAACTGCAAGGGGGAAGTAAAGTCAGGGAGGGAATTCCTTCCACCTGGCAGCCAGGGTGGGTGTGAAGCTGTGAGTGACACCCGCCAGGAGGACGTGACTCCTGCTAGCTACTGCCCTGACCTGGGTGAGATGAGGCAGAACTGAGGGCTCTCGCTCACAGTACATTTATGGGAGTCCCGGCTTTTTCCTTCACTCCCCAGGTGGTTTGTGCTCGTTTCATCGATTCCTCACCTGTGCAGGCGCCTCTCGGGCTCTCCCTTTCCTCGCAGGCCTGGAGATCGGGCACCCATGGCTCTTCCCCGCGCTCCAGCCGGGCGATCAGTTCAGGTTTGGGAAGGGGGCATCCTGCTATGGGGCAGGAAGAGGGAAAATCAGGTGAGGTTAGGGCGTGTCAGGCATTGGGAGAGTATTTGTCGCAAAGAACAATCCCTGATTTTAACCTGGCCCCACGCTGCGCTGGAATCTGAACAACTGGGAACGCAGCCACTGAAGCCTGATGGGTGAGGCAGACATCATTTGGGGGGGATGGGTTGTTCTGTGGGAGTTTCCAGGATCTGTGCACTCTGGGGGACTTCATGATGCAGACACAGCTCTGGTGTCAAGCCTCTGCCTATGTCTAAACCTACAGAAGTCAGAGCCCTGCCCAGGGCTGGAGCTAGGCCCAGGAAGGGAGGGGGACAGGCAAGGGGCTGGAACAATTTTTATAGTGGAGGGGCTGAGAGCCATGGAACCAAACTGTAAACCCTGGATATGGTGGAAACCACTTCAAGCCAGGGGGTGCGACACCACCGCCAGCACCCCTAGTTCCAGCACCTGTGGGGACAGGGAGAAATAACACAGGCAGGCAAATACATGCTTCCGCCCCTCCTCCCCCACCCGGAAAGCTGTGGGGATAGGGACGACTTAGCATCTCCATTGTGTTTCTGCCTCCCGCATCACTTGGGAGGGGTGTGGAGTTGAAAGGCTCTGTCTCACTGGATCTGGGGACTTGTGCAGCCCATTCTCCTAAAAACTAAGTGACCTGGAAAGAACCGGAGCAGAAGCTAAACTGGGCACCTCACGGACCGTGCGGCTTTAATAACCGAGGGGCCAAGATTCCCTTACCCAGCGAGGTCACTGTCTCGTAGTTCTCCTGCATGACATCCCTGTAGAGGGCTCTCTGAGCGGGGTCCAGCAGAGCCCCCTGCCCCTGGGTGAAATACACAGCCACCTCCTCGAAGGTCACCGGCATCTGAAACAACAAGTCCCCTACTCAGAACCTCCTGCCCCAGCCACAATCCTGATAGTCACAGGGGAGGAGGGCCAATAAAATGGAAGCTCAGTGACATACTGTGCCCGTCCTCTCTCGACACATAGTATTTTCTACCCTCCTCCTTTGGGAGCGACCTCTCTTCAAATCCCTTACCCAAGCAGGTTCCACTCCCACCGTTTCCTGTCCCTGTTTCATGGCCCGATGGGACGATCTGGAGCGAGATGTGGTCATTATTCTGCAGTCTGTCGGGGCGAGAGGAGCAACTGGGGAGCTTTCAGAAGAGGCTTTCGTCTATTTCACACACCCCTCCCCCCCCCCAAGGCTCTTTCCCTACATAGTAGACTCTGCCGTGCTGGGAAAACGCTGGGTCACTTTATCCCAGTGCAGACCCAACAAGAGCAGAGTCCCCCCAGCAGCACGGGGACTCGCAAGAAGCAGGAACTGACTTCTCCTCTTTCTGTTCCTCACTGTGGCAATTTGGGGGTTCAGCCCAGACCATTAAGGGGTTTTGTCACCCCTGCTCAGCAACTCTGGGTGCCTTAAATGTTATGTCACTTTGGCTTGCAGCCAGCAAACAAATCTTGCAGTCACATCCCGGCTTTCACAGTTTTGCCAGCTCTCAGGCTTTTGTCATGAGTCTCATGATCATTATTGTTTTCTTTAAAGCCCCAGCTCCTGGAGTCAAGTGAATAGGTGATCATTTCAGCCTTCATTCTTAAGGAAAAAGGCAAGTTTCTAGCTCACGTGGCCGTAGAGAAAGCTTCAGCGTGTGACCCCAGTGCACCCAAAAGGCCCCAAAAGCAGAAGGCAAATAAAAATCTCTTATTTTTACATGATCTCATGATTTTAAAGCCAATCACATGATTCTGGGTGAGCCTGACTTATGTTTTTTGAACATTTGGGGTTGGCCATTCTGCTTTCCTCACCCGATTGAACCCCTGATTATTTCTAAACCTACAGAGGCCAAAGCCCATTCTGTTGGCAGAATGACCCCCCAAAATCCTCACCACTCCCAAATTTCCCTGACACTGTCTCCCCGCAGCGTCCTGCTCTCTCCCGGAACAAAGTTCCTTAACCCCACTTCAAGAGGTGGGAAGGCGCCACCTCTATCTCCTGTTGAGATTAAGGCTACGTCTACACTGCACGATTATTTCGAAGTAGTTTAAACCGATATTACAAAACCGATGTTATAAAATCGGTTTTGCGCGTCCACAGTGCGATCACAAAATCGATTGCTTGTGTCCATGGTCCAAGGCTACCATCGATTTCAGGAGCGGTGCACTGTGGGTAGCTGTTCCTCAGCTATCCCATAGTTCCCACTTCCGTGTTGAGAGCACAGTGCCTGATGGGGCAGAAAACATTGCCCCGGGTGGTGCTGGGTACAGCCTCACCCCTCCCTTTGTGAAGGCAGCAGACAACCCTTTGGCGCCTTTTTCGCGGAGTGCATTGAGCAAACGCCATAGCACAGCAATCTTTCCCTTTTTTTTTTCACGTGGTGGTGGGGGGAAATAAACTGAGGAGCTGTTCCCTGAACCACGCCAGACACTGTGTTTGAACCTACAGACATTGGGAGCTCAGCCAAGAATGCAAATAATTTTCAGAGACTGCTGTGGACTGTGGGATAGCTGGAGTCCTCAGTACCCCCTCCCTCCCTTCATGAGCGTCCATTTGAGTCTCTGGCTTCCCGTTACGCTTGTCACGCAGCGCTGTGTATCCTGGAGTTTTTTATTCAAACGCTTTGGCATTTCGTGTTCTGTAACGGAGCTGGATACAACAGATTTGTCTCCCCATACAGCGATCAGACCTAGTATCTCCCGTACGGTCCATGCTGGAGCTCTTTTTGGATTTGAGACTGCATCGCCAGCCGTGCTGATCAGAGCTCCACGCTGGGCAAGCAGGAAATGTAATTCAAAAGTTCGCGGGGCTTTTCCTGTTTACCTGCCCGCTGCATCCGAGTTCAGATTGCTGTCCAGAGCGGTCAGTGGTGCACTCTGGGATGCCGCCCGGAGGCCAATAACGTCGATTTCCGTCCACACGAACCCTAATCCGAGTTATCACTATCGAATTTAGCGCTACTCCTCTCGTTTGGGAGGAGTTCCGAAATCGATTTAAGGAGGCGGTAAAATCGATATTAATGACGACGTCATGTGAACGGATACAGCGTTAAATCGGTATATCGGCCATTAAACCGATTTAAAGTCGCAGTGTAGACCTGGCCTTAGAGTAGTTCTCAACCAGGCGTGGGGGTATGCCGAGGTCTTCCAGGGGGCACATCAACTCATCTAGATAGATGCCCAGTTTTACAACAGGCTACATAAAAAGCACTAGTGAACTCAGCACAAACTAAAATTTCAGACAGACACTGACTTGTTTACACTGCTTCATAAATTATACACTGAAACGTAAGTACAATATTTATATTCCAGTTGATTTATTTTATAATTACATGGTAAAAATGAGACAGGATGCAATTTTTCAGTACTAGTAGCTGTGACACTTTTGTATTTTTAGGTCTAATTTTGTAAGCAAGTCATTTGTAAATGAGGTGAAGCTTGGGGGGTATGCAAGACAAAGCAGCCTCCTGAAAGAGGGACAGTAACCTGCAAAGGCTGAAAGCCACTGTGTTAAGTGATATCACACACACACACACACACACACTCTCTCTCTCTCTCTCTCTTTTCTCTCCTCATGCCTTTATCAGCCTGGCATGCAAATGTGCTTTTTTTCTTTGTCTCTGGACACACCTTGCTCCATGTATATAGGAGACATTTAAGCAGGCAGATCCGCATTCCTTTGTCTCTGGAAAAAAACAGTTTATCAGCTCCCCCTGGCATGCCTTTTAAACACATTTCCCATCATGATTTCAGTAGATCTATATATAATCTATTATGGGTCGACCAGACACACATCTTGCAAGATGAATGATCAGTGAGTTCCTGGCTTCCCAGCGACATATTACACGGCGTCTTTTAGCTGCGCTGAACTGGTCAGCCAGTTGAAACACACAGCTGCATAGGGTCTCACACACCTTGTTCCCATGAAATTCTGCCCGGGGAGGACAGATGCAGTCAATGGAGCAGGGCAGGTCTGGGAGTTGGGAACCTCTCTCTCTCCACTTATTTGCTCCTGCTGCCCCTTTTAAATCTTTCTCTCCCTTTCTATTTCATGTCGCCTCTCCCTCTGGCTGGGAGACTTGGTTACTGTCCATTCCCAGGGGCACTGGCTTTCCCAGTAGCTAGATCGGCTCCTGCAAGCGCTAATGGGAAGGAGAGCCTCTGAGTATCAGTGGCGCAGCAGCTCTGGTTTAATACAAACAGGGTGAAGTTCTTTTTCACGTTGCGTGCAATTAACCTGTGGAACTCCTCGCTAGGGGATGTTGGGAAAGCCCAAAGTAGAACTGGGTTCAAAAAAAGAACTAGATAAGTTCATGGAGGATAGGTCCACCAGTGACTATTAGCCAAGATGGTCATGGATGCAACCCCGTGCTCTGGGTGACCCTAAATCTCTGACTGCTAGAAGCTGGGAGGAGAAGATAAGAGTGGATCTGTTCTGCCCTCTTCTGTACATTACAGCCCCCAGCCTCAGCTGATGGCCACAGCTTCATTCCCGGGCCAAGGCCAAGGCTGGGGGTGAGGCCGGAAGTGGAACTGCACCTGGCCACGGGCCTGGCTGCTGGCCCCCACTGCAGCCCGGCTGCAGCTCCGCTCCCACCCCCAGCCTCGGCCCATAGTTGCAGACCCGCTCCTGGTCCCAGACCCACCCCAGCTGTGGCTCCAGCCTGGGCTCCTTTACGCCTGACTGTGTCCCCCCCTCCCTGGAGCCACAGCCCCACTCCTGGCCCCAGCTCTGGAGGGAGGTGGGGGGACGGGGCACGGACAGGGGTAAGGGGGCCGTGACACTCAAAAGTTTGGGGTCCGCTGATCTAAACTATAGATGCTGTAAATACACCAGGTCCATGTTTTCTTTTCTTTTTCATGACAACAACGGTAATGAGAGAAATCTCAAGCCGTCTGCACGTCGAGAAATGCTGCCAGATCTCTGAAACTGAACGGTTTTAGTAAAACTACTCTTACAAAAAAAAAACAAAAGAAACAGCGGACAGTAAAATGTGGGGTTCAAACAGGGCCAACACGATTTTGTATCAAACCGAACAAGCTGACAGGAGTCAGGTGGAGTTAAAGATTTACACAGCGCTTGACGTACTAAAAGTGGGCCAAATGGGTGGCCCACCCCGAACTGTGTCCTGGCCCACAGTATTGGACTGGCCGTTCTGCACATACATATGTGAGCATGTAGCAGGGTGCTTACCCTGCTCCTGCCCTGACAGGGTTAAAAACAGCCCTGGGAGGGGGCTGTGGCTGGAGAAAGTAGGTTTTAGGCTAGGCTGACTAGGGGAAGTGGCTGCAGCTGGGGCCACGCCCCAAACAGACTCAGCTGGCTCTATAAAGGCAGAGAAGCCAGGGGCAAAGGAATCTCTCTCTGTTTGTAGAGGGAGAAGGTCCTGGCTGCAGGGAGCTAGACACAAGGTACCTGAGTGGAGCAGGGCTGGGGAAAGGCAGAGGAGCTGGGGAGCTCCAGCCTGGAAAGCCCCAGGCTGTGGCCTTGCATTGGGCTAAGAGGTACTGGGGGTTGCAGGGGGCAGCCCAGGGGTAGGCCAATGCAGCACGTCCAAACCCTCCTTGCCAGAGATGGGTAGGCTGATACTGCAGTCTGCCCCAGGGCGTCGAGCTAGATGATGACTGGCAGTAGCCATATACAGGTCTCTCACAACTTACGTGCATTTAACATGTGCGATTTCAGCATTATGCTGAAATGCCTGGAGTCCGGGAGGGGGCGTGGTCTCAAGTAGAAGAGGTGTGGCCTCAAGATTTAAAGGTCCTAGGGCACCAGCTGTGGCTGAGAGTCCAAGGGCCTTTAAATCGCCCAGGGGCATCCTAGCTGCAGAGGTGGCTGGTAGCCCCTGGAGTGAACTAAAGGGCCCGAGGCTCCAGCCACCGTGGAGCTTCAGGCCCTTTAAATGCCAGCCCGGCTGCCAAAGCTGCGGGTGGGATTTAAAGGGTTTCTCTGGGCTCCCCACCACAGCAGGAAGCCTGGTGGAGCCCTTTAAATCCTGCCTGCAGCTTTGCCAGCTGGGTGGGGTGGGGAGCCCTTTAAATCCAGCCCGCAGCTCTGGCAGCGGGACTGGGGGGAGCATTTAAAGGGCTTCACTGGCCCTTTAAATGCCCTCCCACCGCCAGAGCTGCTGGTGGGATTTAAAGGGCTTGGGGTTTTGACTATATGCGGTTTTCACTTCACGCGATAACTGCAGAACGGAACCCCTGCCTAGATGCGACAGACTTGTACTGAGGCAAGGTGGGGATAGCGGGTGGGGCATTCCCTGGGGAGGGGAGACCCTACGACTGAGGGGTTACTGCCAGGGGGCAGCACCCCAGGTAAAAAGGCACCAGGTCCAGCGAAGGAGAGGGCAGGTGGATCATCGGCCTGCAGAGGGTGCTCCAGAGCTGAATCGAGCTAATTCCCAGAAGTCACCAGCAGGAGGTGCCACAGGGGTGAGTCTGCTCATCTACAGAGCAGAATTAACATGGTCGGGAGTCCTTCCTTGATTCTGGGACTGCCTACCTGTGAGTGCTGGACTTAGCTACCTTGGTAGCATTCTTCTAATGGCGCTCTTACAGGCAATAGCGATATAAGATGTCTGTGTGTGTGTCATTTGCAGACTCCGAAGAAACCCAAAGACAGCACTCAAATAGGCCTGTTAATAATTTTCAAACCAGATCCCCAGCTAGTGTGAAGCCACCCTAGCTCCACTGATTTTGTTTGCACCCGTTGGGGATCTCACCTGCAGGGGTTGTGCAACACGCTCCGGGCTTGCCAACCCCAAATGTTAAAAAATCACAAGTCGGGCTCTAGAAAAATCATGCGCTTGTCTTTAAAATCATGAGATTGTGGCAAAATAAGGGATTTTTATTTGTCTTCTGCTTGTGGAGCTGCTGGGGTGCAGTGGGGTCCCCGGCCACGCGGGCTAGCTACTTACTTTTTCTTCAAGAATGAAGGATGAAATCATCACATCTCCACTCAACTCCAGGGGCAGGGGCTTTCAGGAAAACAATCATGATCGCCCAAGACTCGGGGCACAATCCGGAGAGTTGGCAAGGCTGCCACGCGCACGGATTCCCCGGTTGCGAGCGAGGGTGGGAAAATTCCAGGGTGCCAAAGGACACCCCCCAGCAGCACACTCCAAAGGAGTGGACGATTAATAAAACAGGTGGAGCTGAGCATCCCACTCAACTGACTAAAAACCCCAGCACGCTGCACCCAGCCCAGAGAGCAGCCAGCCAGCAAGAGCCTCCTGACCCTCTCCCCTGCAGATAGGGCTTGAGGGAGGCATTGGTCCCTGTTACGGTGCAATGGGAAGGTCTCTCTTACCTTCCCTCCGAGCGGTGCCCGCCTTGGGAGCTGGGGCCGGGAAAGGGGGCCCTGCCCTGGGAGAGGCTCCTGGGGAGCAGCGGGAAGGGCCCTGCTGGAGATTCCCCTCTCCTGGCTGCAGCCAGGGCTCCGGGCTCCCAGCACCAGCCGCCGGGGATCGGGGATCTTGCAAAGGGACGATGGAACCTGGAATTCACCCAGCTACAAAGCCCTATTGTAGCCAGTGCAGTTCACTTCCTGCTGCTGGGACAGCATGACTCCAGCGATGGCTCCCTCCCCAGCTCCTCCTGGGTCCTAGCGATCATAGGCGCTGGAACTAGGGGGGCCACTTCCCCCACCCCCAGCTTGAAGTGGTTTCCATCATATCCGGGGTTGCAGTTTGGTTCAATGGCTGTCAGCACACACCCACCCACTGTACAAATTGTTCCAGCACCCCTGATAGCCCAGGGTGACCAGACAGCAAATGTGAAAAATCAGGACAGAGGGGTGGGGGGTAATAAGAACCTATATAAGAAAAAGACCCAGAAATCAGGACTGTCCCTATAAAATCGGGACATCTGGTCACCCTATGATAGCCATATACCCATTGGGCCATTGCTTAGGAGGAGCAGCCTCTCCCAGCTTTAAGGAGGATTCACGCACAGAAGCTTCCATGTCCATGGAGCATGGAAAGGAGGTGCAGGGGTAGAGTGGAGATTTCACACACTGACCCACACACCTGTCTCTCATTCTCCTGTAGGGAAGAGGGATAGCTTAGTGGTTTAAGCATTGGCCTACTAAATCCAGGGTTGTGAGTTCAATCCTTCAGGGGGGGCCAGACACTGAGGAAAATGGGACAAAAATCTGTTGGGGGGGGATTGGTCCTGCCCTAAACAGAGGGTTGGACTAGATGATTTCCTGAGGTCCCTTCCAACCCTGATATTCTATGATTCATCCATACCTCCTTTGACTAAATAAAAAGAATTCAATCTAATAACATGTCTGATCACAACATAAACCAGAGTCCAAGCACCAGGTCTTCTGCCCAATATGCCAGCCAAAGCATTCACTGCTAACTCACCAGCAGTCTGGTGTTCTGAAACCACAAGCCCTGTTTCACTGCTCTTTTCTACCCTCTCTCCTTTGCCTTGCATCTGTATTTTTGTTAAAAATAAAATAAATGGCCTTCACCCATCAAAACAAAAAGTAAAATGAACTCTTTCCTTTCCAGCAAAGAAAGGGGATTAGTACAAATTTATTAAAACTCCTAATATTTAACTAAAAAAAAAACTTGAATAAAGTCTGATTGTTTGTTTTGCACGATGGCTCGACCAGAGCTTCGCTATAAATACTTGATTTAATTCCGAGACTCTGTGCTTCAATAAACTTTTAATGTAAATAGTAGATATTATAGGAGGCAAATAATATTCATGCAAATAATTCATACATCGACAGCACTCAATCAAAACCTGATGGGATTTTGTATTTAAATTCAATAAGTGAGAAAAGGAGAAAAAAACATAAGAAGTCCTACAGCAATACTTGACTATTGGAAAGAAAACAGGTGACATCAGAGGCATTTCTATTATATCTGTTTAATTAATTATATTATATATTGGTCTACTAGATAATTACCTAGAAGACAGAAGTGAAGGAAGATGAGAGGGGATTTATATTGATTGCACACACGGAAATACTAAATTTGAAGGTTTCAAAGTAGCAGTCGTGTTAGTCTGTATCCGCAGAAAGAACAGAACTAAATTTGTTAGTCTCTAAGGTGCCACAAGTACTCCTGTTCTTTTTACTAAATTTGGAGACCATTATCAAAGTGACGCGTTTCAACACACCCAGCTAGGCCGTGCCAGAATCAAGGTGCCCAGCTCAGTGGTAAGTACGTTAAGATCACTGCCCTTCACTGCTGGGGAGATTTCCCCATCTCAGTGGAATTCGGTGGGACCTGCTGGTTTGTCTTTGGGTCAGTAATAGGGTTAGATTTTTTTTAAATGAATTACCACCCCCACCCCACTGCTCCCACTTCTCTTCCCATTTCCCTCCATCTCTGATATCGCTTGTTTCCTTTCCAATAGTCAGACATTTCTGTAGGAGCCCCTGGGACTTTTCCCCCGTGATTCACCACTCAGAGGAGCTTCGCTCTGCGGCTGACCGTTCCAGGGACTCCAGATTGAAATGAGGTAAGAAAGGCAATTCCACCACAGTGACTTTGGTAGGATTGCACTGATTTGCTACAGGGTGCGCAAGAGGAGATTGTGGCCCAGTGACCCCAGTGGGGTTGCCCTGGTTTAATGAATGAGGGGTGCAAATGGAGAGTCGTTTGGTGAAGGGCAGGGCCGGCTCTAACTTTTTTGCCACCCCAAGCAAAAAAGAAGAGCGCCTCGCCGCCCAAAGCCCCCGCCCCCCACCGAGCGCTGTGCCCCTGCCCCCCTCCGAATGCCATGCTGCCCCAAGCCCCCGTCCCACTTTGAGCGCAGCGCCAAGCCCTGCCCTCCAAGCACCGTGCCGCCCAAAGCCCCTCCCCCAAAACAAAAAAAACCCTCCAGACCTGCCCTGACGAATCAAAACAAACAAACAAACACCTGAGCGCCACCCTGCCCCAAGGTGCCGCTCCAAGCACGTGCTTGGTCGGCTGGTGCCTGGAGTCGGCCCTGGTGAAGGGGTTTCAGAGATACAGTTCTCCCTAGAATAGTGGCTTTGAATTTTCAGGAATGCACTGAAATTGACATGCCTATGTAAACTGCTTCAAAAATTGCAGCTGATACTGGCACAATATGTCCAGGTGATCACAGCATGTGATTCATGCTCCATGGTACAGAGGAAGATGAACCCCTCCCCCTCTTTCCCAGGTCACAGCTAATTTAATCTGGAGAAAAATTCTCTTCCAACGCCAAATATGGCAATCAGCATAATCCTGAGCACCTGAGCAAGAGAATCTAGAAAGGAGGTTTTGTACGACCCGAGAGCACTGATTCACCCTGTCCAGTGTCCCGTCTCCAGCCATGATTGATCTCTGATGCCTCAGAGGAAGGTGGTGGGGAACACAGAAAACATCAAGCCAATTGTGCATCAAGGGGAATAAATTCCCTCCTGACCCCTGCCAGGTGACCCGCTGAAGCCCTGAAGCATGAGAATTGATTATAATCATTATCATCATGTAGAGCTACAGATCTTTGCAAAATAGCAGAAGTCCTGTGATCCCTCAGTCACAGGTCCAAGTCGAGGGCTCCGTCTCTAAAGTGCTGAGAGGGAACCCAGCTAGGTCCTCAGATGTTTTAGGCTTCAGAGGCTTAAACAGAATCCAGCCACTGCCCCACTCCTGGATTCCTGAGGCACACTGTCAGGTCACAGACCCTGTGTCTAGCACCCCCTCCTGAGAACTGGAACTCACTGTCCAGCTGCTAGCCTCTTGGCTCAGTGCTGATCTTTCAGACCACCCCCTGCACCTCTTCAGTTAAACACAATCTGATCCAGAAATCCAACCTAAGGTGTGATACTTCTCAGCTACCTCTTCAAGGGGCCATGTAGTAGTTGTGAGGCATATAACTACTCTAGGCAGAATTTGATTGTTACTTTTTCATAATTTCACCAGTTAATAGCAGTGTTTATTTTGAAGCTTTTTTATTTAAGATTTTTATCTTTTAAAATGTTCACAATAGCAGGAAAATTGCAATTTCACCGTAGCAGGAATAACTGTCACAGTTGACAGGTCCGACAATTATTTAATGACCATATGCGTCAAGAGTCAAAACACTCAAACTTTTATAAACCATTAAACCACAAATTGTCAGCATTCCACATCAGAATATACAGAATACGTATCCTTACATCAACCAATCGTACTTGTTTTTACTATTCGTTCCGCAGTGCTTTTGAAATAAGCCTCATTGAAAAGGTCTAAATACCAGCATTTGGACTCTATATGTTTCTCAAGCAGCGTTTTTCTTACTTTGCCTATTAGTAAATTTCAAGTTGTTTTCAGTGGAAATATTTTACATCTATTTGTGTGTGTCCAGTGAAATCAACATTTATGATAAAAATGTAACACACACACACGCTTTGCACGGGGAACACCATTGCTCTTTTACTTAACAGCTAAAGCACACATGATCATACAGAACACAACAAGCATTCTCAGAGCAGTGTCCCTCAGTAGTTCACCCTGTCCTTGGGGGCCTTTGAGGGGGACCACCTGTGTTCAGATATGGAGGCAGATTCCCTGCCTCATCCGGCTCCTACATGCTGGGCTTCCCCCTCCTCTTGAGGTCCTGCTCTGAAGAAGCAGCTCCTGCTCTGTTATAATGTTTACCCCTCCCCAAATCAAATGACATTCTCCCCAGGCCACTGCAGATGCTTGCCAGGTGACTTGGTTGCTAAGTGATCCTCCCTGATCGGCCTATGAAAACAGCTTTGCCTTGCTTAGCTGCTCTCTCTTGACCTGTGCGGATGGCGAGTGGTCAAAGGTTAACGGCCTTCCATTGTTAGCCCCATGCCAGCAACCCTGATGGAATTCTAGTTCAGGATGGAGGTCGGAAGATGGTGGGAAGGTAGAAGTCAGCCTGGCGATTGAAAATGGGGTTTGCAGTTTGACACAGCTGCACATGGAAAGATCAGAACCTCACAGAGCATACATAAATTGTTCACAGATTTCCTGGCTCGTCACCTCTGCTTTCCTCAAGGTTTTGTCTCTGATTCAGGCTAGGGAGAACCCCTCCTGCCTTCTCTCTGAAGCCCATGTAGTGGCAGACCCCTCCCCAAAAGAGGTACCCCCTTTAAATATAGTCTCTGTCCCCTTTTGCCAGATTCCCAGGCTGAGACACTCCAGCCTCTTCCCCGGTCAGGTTTCTGAGTAGAGAGTTCATAGTTGCATGAGGATGGGGCAGTAGCTAGGAACATAAGAACGACCACACTGGCTCGGACCAAAGGTCCATCTAGCCCAGTATCCTGTCTTCTGACAGTGGTCAATGCCAGGTGCCCCAGAGGGAATGAACAGAACAGGGAATCATCAAGTGATCCATCCCCTGTCGCTCATTCCCAGCTTCTGGCAAGTAGAGGCTAGAGACACCATCCCTGCCCTCCGCTAAGAGCCACTGATAGACCTGTCCTTCATGAACTCATCTAGTTCTTTTATTTAACCCTGTTATGGACTTGGTCTTCACAACATCCTCTGGCAAAGATTTCCACAGACTGACTGTGCGTTGCATGAAGAAACACTTCCTTTTGTTTGCTTTAAACCTGCTGCCTATTAATTTCATTTGGTGACCCCTAGTTCTTGTGTTATGCGAAGGAGTAAATAACACGTCCTTATTTACTTTCTCCACACCAGTCATGATTTTATGGACCTCTATCGTATCCTCCCTTAGCTGTCTCTTTTCCAAGCTGAAAAGTCCGTCTTATTAATCTCCCCTCATACAGAAGCCGTTCCATGCCCCTAATAATTTCTGTTGCCCTTTTCTCATCCTTTTCCAATTCCAATATATCTTTTTTGAGATGGGGTGACCACATCTGCACGCAGTATTCAAGATGTGGACATACCATGGATTTATCTGGAGGCAGTATGACATTTTCTGTCTTATCATCTATCCCTTTCCTAATGATTCCCAATATTCTGTTGGCGTTTTTGACTGCCGCTGCACATTGAGTGGGATGTTTTCAGAGAACTATCTATGATGACTCCAACATCTCTTTCTTGAGTGGGAACAGCTCATTTAGACCCCATCATTTTATATGTATAGTTGCAATTACGTTTTCCAATGTGCATGACTTTGCATTTCTCAACATTGAATTTCATCTGCCATTTTGTTGCCCAGTCACCCAGTTTTGTGAGATCCCTTTGTAACTCTTCGCACTCTGCCTGGGACTTCACTATCTTGAGCAGTTCTGTATCACCTGCAAATTTTGCCACTTCCCTGTTTACCCTTTTTTCCAGATCATTTATGAATATGTTGAACAGCACCGGTCCCAGTACAGACCCTTAGGAGATAATCAGTAATTGACTCTAGATCAGTGGTTCTCAACTCGAGGCCCAATCAGGACACAGCTGCAGCCCATGTGACATCCTCAGGGCCAGACCAGGGCTGCCCAGAGGATTCAGGGGGCCTGGGGCAAAACAATTTTGGGGGCCCCTTCCATAAAAAAAAGTTGCAATACTATAGAATACTATATTCTTGTGGGGGCCCCTGTAGGGTCTGGGGCCTGGGGCATATTGCCCCACTTCCCCGCCCCCCACTCCCCCGGCCCTGGGCCAGACAGGTCATATATATACTGTGTAGATGCAGCCCATGAAACACAGAGAGAGCTGCAAATGCAACCCACAACAGTAAACAGGTTGAGAACCACTGCTCTAGGCTGTTCTCCTGATGGCTTCTCGAGAGATCTCTCTTCAACAAGGAAGCACTTTTCCTGCAGGCCCGGCACGCTCTGCAATGCCACTGTGTGATGCCATTGTGAAAAAGACAAATACCATCTGGTTTGTATTAACAGGAGCATCGCTTGCAAGGCTTGGGAGATAACTGCTCCAAAGAACTCGGCACGGATGAGGCCTCAGATGGAGAACTGTGTCCAGTGTCCACATCAGAAACATACAAACAGATTAGATAGAGACCAGAGGACAGCAACAAAAAGAACAGGTTGTGAAACCCTGACTTAGTAGGAAAGGTTGAAAGAATTGGGCATGGTTAGTCGAGAGAAGAAAAGGCTGAGAACATAAGAACATAAGAATGGCCATACTGGGTCAGACCAAAGGTCCATCTAGCCCAGTGTCCTGTCTACTGACAGTGGCCAATGCCAGGTGCCCCAGAGGGAGTGAACGTAACAGGTAATGATCAAGTGATCTCTCTCCTGCCATCCATCTCCACCCTCTGACAAACAGAGGCTAGGGAACCATTCCTTATCCATCCTGGCTAGCAGCCATTAATGGACTTAGCCTCCATGAATTTATCCAGTTCTCTTTTAAACGCTGTTATAGTCCTAGCCTTCACAAACTCCTCAGGCAAGGAGTTCCACAAGTTGACTGTGTGCTGCGTGAAGAAGAATTTCCTTTTATTTGTTTTAAACCTGCTGCCCATTAAGATAACAGTCTTCCAATATGATAAGGGCTGTTTATAAAGAGGAGGATGATCAATTTTTCTCCATGTCCACAGACGGCAGGCCAAGGTGTAATCAACTTAATTTGCAGAAAGGGAGATTTAGGTTAGTTATTAGGAAAAAGTTGCTGACTCTAAGGGCTGTTAAGCACTAGAAAAATTTCCCTAAGAAGGTTATGGAATGCCCATCAATGGAGGTGTTTAAGACCATGGGGGACAAAGACCTTTCAGGAATGGTCTTGGTATATTTAATCCTGCCTCAGCAAGGGGGGAGGGTGTAGATGACCTTTTGAAACTTAGCTGCCCAGAGGACTTTACAGGCAGGAGTTTAGGCCCCTAGGGAATGCAGGCACCTGCAGGGTTAGACAGTAGCCAAGCAGCACTTTTGAGGAGCTCAGTGGTGCCTGGGTGTTGGATTTAGGAACTTAATGTGCCGAAGTCCCTTCGAGGATCTAGCCTTTTACCAACAGCTTGGCATGTGGATGTAAGCTCAGAACAGCCATGCTGGCTTGGGAATTCCTTCAAATTCTCCCTCCAGGTCTCTGACACTTGCCTTTCCAGCCCTCATCGGTCTGATCGTGGCTCAAACAAGTCAAAGTGTGACTCCTGAGCATGGAGAATTGACAGCACTGTGGCACGAGACACTGGGGGAAGTGAAGCGGGAGAACGGGGGAGGATAAACTCTTCATGTCTGCTGTGTCAAGGGGGACTGTGACAATGGAGGGGGGAAGGAGGGAATCCCCACTCCCCCGCTCACCCTGTTCGCTTTAAGTAACACGGAGGCTGTGAGGACACATTTTTCTCTCTCTGCTCCAGCTCTCTACTCACTTACGTTTTATAAAAGGAAAAAGGTACCAAAGAAATGGCAGCTCTTCAGAACAGCATTGGGCATCCTCAGAATGACTGGGAAGAAGCCAATCTGTCTCTGAAGGGGGAACTCAGGGACTCACAATCACTTGGCTAATGGGGGAGGAACCGTACAAATGAGACACTCTGAGTCAGCCGACACTAGGAACAGTGAGGGAGGTTTGGTCGGAGTTGGGGTCATGCTACCCAACGCTAACCCCCTTCCCAAGTCCAGACGAGCCCTTGGAGGCTGATGCTGCTCAGGCTGCAGTGGGATTCTTAGGCTTCTAGGCTTTTTGAGGCTGCCCACGATGGAGCGCCATAGAAATCAGTCCCCTGCAGTGGTGCGTTCTGAATGCAGAGCGGACACGTTCAAGGCTTCTCTCCTGCGTGGAGTCTCTGATGTCGGATGAGGTGCGAGTTCCGAATGAAGCTTTTCCCACACACTGGGCATTTATAGGGTTTCTCTCCCGTGTGAATTCTCCGATGCACAATGAGGTTCGAGCTCCAATCAAAACTTTTCCCACAGTCAAGGCATTTATGGGGTTTCTCCCCTGTGTGGGTTCGGCGATGTCTATTAAGGGCCGACCTGTCACTTAACCTTTCCCCACAGTCGAGGCATTCATAGGATTTCTCACTCATATGGCTTCTCTGATGTGAAATAAGATCTGAGAGCTGACTGAAGCTTTCCCCACAGCTGGGGCATTTGTAAGATTCCTCCCCCGTGTGCAGTCTCTGGTGTCTAAACAGGTGAGCGCTCCGATTAAAACTTTTCCCACAGTCCTGGCATTTGTAGGGTTTTTCTCCAGTGTGGTTTCTCTGGTGGGAAAGAAGATCTGAGCTGTGATTGAAGCTTTTCCCACACTGGGGGCATTTATAGGGTCTGTCTCCTGTGTGGATTCTCTGATGGGAAAGAAGATCTGAGCTGTGAATGAAACATTTCCCACACTCCGGGCACTTATATGGTCTCTCTCCTGTGTGAATTCTCTGATGCGCAATAAGCCGTGAGCGCCAATCGAAACTTCTTCCACACTCCAGGCATTCGAAGGGCGTCTGTCCAGTGTGGATTCTCTGATGTGAGGTAAGACTCGAACTCCGATAGAAGCTTTTCCCACACTCGGGGCATTTATACAATTTCTCTCCCCTGTGCAGCCTCTCGTGCCTAATGAGGTGTGAATTCTGATTGAAACTTTTCCCGCACTGGAGGCATTTATAGGGCTTCTCTCCTGTGTGCACTCTCTGATGCCTGATCAGCTGTGTGCTTTGAATGAAACTTTTCCCACACTCCAAGCACGTATAGGGTCTCTCTCCCATGTGAATTCGCTGATGGGAAATAAAGTTTGAGCGCCGGCTGAAGCTTTTCCCACAGGCCGTGCAACTGTTTTTTCTCTCTCCCAGGCTGATTCTCTGCTGGGATGTGGTTCCCTTAAGATCCTTGAATCCTCCTCCCCCACAAAAAATGGATCTGCCTGCTTTCTCCCCTGGCTGGATTCCCAGCTGCCTTTCTGACATGCATGGACTCTCCCAGGTTTTTTCCTGCTCCCTGTTCTGGGAAATGTTCCCTTTGGATCTCTCTGAGAACATCTCATGCGGTTCCACCTGCTCAGGACCTTCCAGCTGTGGATTCTCCTCATTCTGACTCACTGTCTCATCACCTGCTGAGAGAGAGAGAATCGAGACAGGAGTCATTTCCAAGGGTGGAGTGAAAGGAGAGACAGGGGAACAGCGGAGGAGGAAACATGGCACGATAACTGTTGAAGACATTGAAAAATACACTTCTGCTTTCACTTCCCATCCAAACACACAGGGAGAAATAAAGAACATAAGAACGGCCACACTGGGTCAGACCAAAGGTCCATCTAGCCCAGTGTCCTGTCTTCCGACAGGGGCCAATGCCAGGTGCCCCAGAGGGAATGAACAGAACAAGGGATCATCAAGTGATCCATTCCCAGCTTCTGGCAAACAGAGGCTGGGGACACTATCCCTGCCCATCCTGGCTAACAGTCATTGATGGACCTATCCTCCTTGAATTTATCTAGTTCTTATTTGAACCCTGTTATAGTCTTGGCCTTCACAACATCCTCTGGCAGAGAGTTTTACAGGTCGACTGTGTATTGGGTGAAGAAATACTTCCTTTTGTTTCTTTTCAATCTGCTGCCTATTCATTTCATTGGGTGACCCCTAGTTCTTGGGTTATGAGAAGGAGTAAACAACACTTCTGGATTTACTTTCTCCACGCCCGTCATGATTTTATAGACCTCTATCACATCCCCCCCTTAGTCATCTTGTTTCCAAGCTGAAAAGTCTTAGTCTTATTAATTGCTGCTCATACAGAAGCTGTTCCACACCCCTCATCATTTTTCTTGCCCTTTTCTGATCCTTTTCCAATTCCAATATATCTTTTTTGAGATGGGGCGACCAGTCTGCACGCAGTATGAAAGTCAGGCAGGGACCTCTGCTGGCTGTCAGTCAGGATGGGTGACAAATCTTGAGAATTGCCCAACATGAGACACCTGCTACTCCCACCTTGACCTGGGTGAGATGAGACAGAACTGGGGGAGTCGCTCACAGCACAGTCTTGGGAGCCTTGGCTTTTATCCTTTGCTCACTAGACGGTTCCCGTGTCAGTTTCACTGATAACTCACCTGTACGGGCACCTCTTGGGATCTCCCTTTCTGCAGAGCTGTTGAGATCGGGCACCCACGGCTCTTCCCCTCGTTCCAGCCGGGCGATCAGCTCAGGTTTGGGAAGGGGAAATCCTGCTGGGGCAGGGGGTGAAATCAGACGAGATCAGGCCATGTCAGGCATTGGGAGAGGATTTGTTACAAGAGCGTTCCCTGATCTCAACCTGGCCCCGTGCTGTGCTGTGTGGATGTGGAACATGAAGGGACCGGGACATGGTGACCAAGCCCCCTTGGGACAAGCGAACCGGGATGTGTTGTGCCCTCAGCTGGGAGTTTTCGGAGCTGTGCACTCTGTGGGACCTGCTGACTCAGAGCTAAATCCCCTGCCTGTTTCTAAAGCTTCCCCATGGAGGGAACTAGCCCCAGGACTAGAGTGGAATGGGGACTGCGTGTAAGAGACTTAACACTGACTGGTAAATACAAGACTTTGCCCTTTTGCAAGGGGATGAATTAACATTTCCATTGGGCTACTGAGCTTCTGTTCTATGGAAGATCCGGAGATGAATTTCTACCTAGCGCTGGATCTGGGGAATACAGGATCCAGTCCTCTGAAATCATAGAATCATTGGACTGGAAGGGAACCTTGACAGGTCTTCTAGTCCAGTCCCTGCACTCCTGGCAGGACTAAGTATTATCTAGACCATCCCTGACAAGGGTTTGTCTAACTTGCTCTTAAAAATCCCCAATAATGGAGATTCCACAACTTCCCTAGGCAATTTATTCCAGTGCTTAACCATCCTAACAGTTAGGAAATTTTTCCTAATGTCTATCCTAAACCTCCCTCGCTGCAATTTAAGCCCTTTGCTTCTTGTCCTATCCTCGGACGTTAAGGAGAACAATGTTTCTCCCTCCTCCTTGTAACAATCTTTTATGTACCTGAAAACTGTGATCATGTCCCCTCTCAGTCTTCTCTTCTCCAGACTAAACAAACCCAATTTTTTCAGTCTTCCCTCATAGGTCATGTTTTCTGGACCTTTCACCATTTTTCTTGCTCTAAATCTAGGCAACCAGCGAAGAGCATGAGCAAAAGCCAAAAAAGCATCTCAGAGTCCCTACAGTTTTCATAACCAAGGCGACAGGAACCCCTTACCTAGCGAGGTCACCGTCTCGTAGTTCTCCTGCATGACGTCCCTGTAGAGGGCTCTCTGAGCAGGGTCCAGCAGAGCCCCCTGTCCCTGGGTGAAATACACAGCTACCTCCTCGAAGGTCACCGGCCCCTGGAACAAGAGAGCCCGGTCAGTACCTGCCGCCCCAGCCACAACCCCACTATTCCTGGGAGAAGATGGCCAATAAAATGGAAGCTCCTGGGTGGGGAGAGAGTAGCAGAATCCCACCCGTGCCCTAGTTCCGCCCTTTCCCCCTCCCTCCTGTGTATTTCCTGCCCCTCCCCCTCTAGTACAAACCCACCTGCAGCTCTCTGAAAATCCCCTACCCGAGTTTGCTCTGCCGCAGTCATGGTCCTTTCTTGTCACCTGGGAGGACGGGACAATCGAGACGGCCACGGGGTCGCTATTCCACAACCTGCCTGGGTGAGAAGGGCAATCGGGGATAGTTCAGAAGAGGCTTCTGTGCATTTCACACCCCAGTCCCCTCCTCGGTCTTTACCTGCAAATGGATGTTCTAGGTTCCAGGCAAACGCTGGGTCATTTTATTTCATTGTGGAACCAGCAACGACCACCAGGATGAAACCCACGGAGATAGTTTTAAGCCCTCCCAGTAGCAGAGTCTCCGAACTACACGCTAGGAAGGAACAGAATCAAAGTAGCCCTGATGTCGTCCCCATGGGCAGCGCTTCACCCTAGCACCCGGGGATCCAGCGGGGGCAGGACCTGACTTCTCCTCTCTCAGCTCCTCACCTGGTTCCCAGGGACGTCAGTCTGCCCAGGGACAATGCAGGGGATGGTTCTTGGGTGGTTACAGGAGCTGGGAACATCTCTCGCCTTTATTTCCCCAGCTACAGTATCCTACTGCTCACGTTTTCCCTCTCTGCCAGCCCTTTTCCCCTACACCCCTCAGTCAGCATCCTGTCCCACTTCCCCTGCACCCCCTCCTTCTGCATCCCTGCTTCCCCACCCCCTCACTCCCCTTCTAATGCACCCTGCACATCCCTATCCAGTCCCCTCCATACCGTCTGGCTCCCCCATCCCCCTGCAATTCTCCAGCCTCCTTCTGGTTCCCCACCTCTCCCCCAGATTTCACCATCTCGTGCCAAACACAGAACAGCCTGGCTTTAGCCTCATTGAAAAGAAGGGGATTTGACAGCCATCCGTGCAGAACGTAGGGACTCTCTGACAGTCTTGGCTTGCAGCAGCCTGTTGCTTCAGTCCCATTGGAAGTGCTGGGAAAGACTCACTTATTCCCGCCAACAAAAACAGAAGTTTCAAAGGTGGGGAGTGACTCAAATCTGGGTATTTAGGGAAACAAATACGAATGGCCATAACGGGTCAGACCAAAGGTCCATCTAGCCCAGTAGCCTGTCTTCCGACAGCGGCCAATGCCAGGTGCCCCAGAGGGAATGAACAGAACAGGGGATCACTGCCCCATCTCAAAAAAGATATATTAGAATTGGAAAGGGTTCAGAAAAGGACAACAATCATGATTAGGGGTGTGGAACAGCTTCAGTATGAGGAGAGATTAATAAGACTGAGAATTTTTAAGCTGGAAAGGAGACAACTAAGGGGGGATATGATTGAGGTCTATAAAATCATGACTGGGGTGGAGAAAGTAAATAAGGAAGTGTTATTACTCCTTCTCGTAACACAAGAACTAGGGGTTGCCAAATGAAATTAACAGGCAGCAGGTTTAAAATAAACAAAAGCAGTATTTCTTCATACAACACACAGTCAACCTGTGGAACTCCTTGCCAGAGGATGTTGTGAAGGCCAAGACTATAACAGGGTTCAAAAAATCAGTAGATAAGTTCATGGAGGATAGGTCATCTGTGATGAGTTTATGTTTTCTTCCAGGTCTTTAATAAAAACATTAAATAGTGTGGGCCCATGAACTGATCCCATCCGGACCACATTCTAGACCCAGCTCAATCCTGCTCAGCATCACATACCCTGACTTCTAGGCACCAGGTAAATTCCTGGAACAACTATGGCGTTCGTTCGTAGAACCTGACTTAAGCATGATGAATGGGGAGAGAGAGGTGCCCAAGAATGCGATCCATGTTCCAAGGGGAGCCACCTAAACTAGCCAATGGGAGGTGATGATGAGAGGGGTGTGTCCTCAGTCCCTCCCCCCTGACAGAGACAAGGGCCTATCTCTGCTCACGATCCGCAGTCTGGATTTAACCCCTCTCTTGCAGACATGTGGCTTAGGGATGTGTATGTGGAGGGAAGGGAACGTTGTGGGGAATATGGGATGTGCTAGCTAGGCTGGGCTTTCTGCAGGGAGAGAGACTAGGGTGACCAGATGTCCCGATTTTATAAGGATAGTCCCGTCCCGATTTTGGGGGCTTTTTCTTATATAGGCACCTATTATCCCCCACCCCTTGTCCTGATTTTTCACACTTGCTATCTGGTCACCCTAAGAGAGTCTTATGTGGAGCAGCAGGAATGCAATGCCTTCAATATGCAGTGTAGTCTATATCACACTTAGCCATCCTTATCCTCAAAGGAAACCTGCCCCACGCTTTCAAAAGTGGAGCCGGGATGCTGTCTTTTGCCGGAAGCTGGGAATGAGCGACAGGGGATGGATCACTGGATGATTCCCTGTTCTGTTCATTTCCTCTGGGGCACCTGGCATTGGCCACTGCTGGAAGACAGGACACTGGGCTGGATGGACCTTGGGTCTGACCCAGTATGGCCATTTTTATGTTGCCCGAGAGCTTAAATTCATTACTCTGTTAGACACTAAAAATCATGGATGAAACAGAAACACAGGATTTATGACCTATTCAGACAATCTATAACCCACTAATCCTTTCTGTCCTGTGCCTGCAGAGGAGTTAATGGGCCAGTTACCTTGAATACAATCTGAGCTAACAATTTATGCTACCCAAGCCCTTCCCCCTTTGCAGGGTGATCCTTTCCCAGCCCTGCAGAAGAGCTCTGTGTGGCTGTGGTAGGGTGACCAGATGTCCCGATTTCATAGGGACAGTCCTGATTTCTGGGTCTTTTTCTTACATAGGTGCCTATTACCCCCCCCCCCCCGTACGGATTTATCACATTTGCTGTCTGGGTCTCTCGCCCCAACAGAAGTTGCTCCAATAAAAGCTGCCACCTCCCTCGCAATATAGTCACCTCTGCTGCAGCCAGGAGTCGGGTCGTCGGGTCCCCACCCGCAGCAGCAGGGGGCTTGGCTGGGGTCTCGCAAGGGGCAATGCCGGGCGTTCACACAGCCACAAAGGGTTACCGGAGCGACTGCAATTCACTTCCTGCTGCCAGGATCCAGCGATCGCCCCCGCCCAGCTCCCTTCTGGGTCCTAGCGAGAAGCTCACCGCATCGCAGCCGCCGCCTGGCCCCATGCCCTGCATCTCCGCGTCCCTGAGACAGGGGCAGCCTGTGTCCATGGGGATCCCTTTGAGAAGGGGGATTTCGATGGGGATTTGGGAGGTCCCCAGCACAGGTGCTGAGCTAGGGGTGCTTGGTGGGGGCAGGGCTGCACCCCTTGGTTTGAAGCGGTTTCCCTCATATCCAGAGTTTGCAGTTGGTTCAATGGCTCTCAACGCCCCCCCGTGCACATTGTCCTAGCCCCCCAGATCTGAACAGAACACTGAGGTGAAGGGGTCCTGGCCCCAGGGAGCCTCCCCTGAGCTGCAGGGGAGGGGACATGTTTCTCGGTGACAGTGTGTGGTTTGCTCTGCAGGTTTATGCAGTTCAAGGAGCTTAGAGAAGGAAATTGGCCACATCCCTCCCGGGTCCTGATGGTAGGGAGCAGGGAGGGATGGAGAGGGGACAGGACCACCGTTCATCAGCTGCTGTACCCACAGGCCTCTGGTTCTTGCTAAGAGGTGGCGCTGCACTGGCTTTGTCTCTGTTTATCTTCCTGGGTCAGGAGCCACTGCCTCCTCCATTGCGACCTGGGAGGCCGGACTGAGCAGCTGCAGGGCAAGGGCAGAGCTTCATCCAAGCCCCCTCTGTGCCCAGGCCAGGTGATGGAGAGACAACTCCTGTAAACTCTGGTTAAGTGCCTGTGCACCAATCACCCTAGGAGCCTCAGAGCTCAGCTCTTGGGGTCGGAAAGCAGCACACGAGGGAAAGGGAAACGGAGCAGG
This sequence comes from Chelonoidis abingdonii, assembly GCF_003597395.2. Taxonomy (NCBI): domain Eukaryota; kingdom Metazoa; phylum Chordata; order Testudines; family Testudinidae; genus Chelonoidis; species Chelonoidis abingdonii. The sequence continues at coordinate 5,214,941 of NC_133780.1, read as the reverse complement.
ATCTCCTGTGTAACAGGCCAGGGTCGCACTGGTGCAGGGGTGATGGGCAGGCGTTCTCCCCGGCCTGTTGTTCTGGATGTCCCAATGATCATAGTTCTAGGGAGACACAGATCTTTCTTGGTCCTGGGACTCTCCCAGGAATCTGGTCCATGCTTTTATTCTTCAAGATCCCTCTCTTTAAGGGCTCCAAGAGTGATCAGCCGGATAGATCCTCCCCTGGTTGTTTTCTTCACTTGTCAATCCTAAATTCCAACATGCCAGTTTTGATCCATTAATTTCCAGTTCCGTTTTCCTCTTGTTTGCCAGTCACAGCTTAACAGAGCTTGAGTGGTGTCCATAGACTTTCTGTTTGGATTAGTCCCGTTTTTTCTGTCTCCCTTTCCAATCTTTGTCTATCAGTAGGGCCTTACCAAATTCACGATCCATTTGGGTCAATTTCACAATCATAGGATTTTTTAAATGGTAAATTTCATGATTTCAGCTATTTAAATCTGAAATTTCACGGTGTTGTAATTGTAGCGGTCCTGACCCAAAAAGGAGTTGTGTGGGGGAGGGAGAGGTGGGAGGCCGCAAAGTTATTGTAGGAGGGGTCGTGTTACTGCTACCCTTACTTCTGTGCTGCTGCTGGCAGCGGCGCTGCCTTCGGAGCCGGGCAGCTGAAGAGTGGTGGTGGCTGGCCAGGAGCCCTTGCTCTGTCTCTTCCTGGCCCTGTTGCGCTCACTCCACTTCTCCACCTCAAGAGCCAGGAAGTCTCCCTTGGGTGCAAATTCAGTCCCCTGGCCTGATCATTAAATGGTCTTCTCCCCCCTTGTTAGCCTGATAGCCATAGACAACTCACACCTCCCCACACGTGTCTCCTTGGCCCAGTGCCCCCACCGCCCTGTGCCTAGCCCAGGGCTGCCGTGTGCTCCCTGCCCCATGTTACCTGTGGGGTGGTGGTGGTGGTGGAGTGGGCTTTGTCCTTCTCCTGCTGTTCCTCTTCCCAGCACAGTCAGCCACTGTCCCTGGTACCCGGATGTGGGTTTGAGCATCACAGTCTTGCTTGCCCATTTTCACACTCTTTTCCCTCTCTTTCCCCTGGCTTTCCCTCCAGGAGTCAGCAGAGCAGCGTGGCCCGCACTGCTAGTCTGCTGGAGCCTGTCCAATGAGGGATCACGGAGCACCATGGACCCACTTCGAAGAAGGAAAAATTAAAGATGGGTCAATAAAATTTTCCCTTTCTCAGTCTCCTTAGCAGTTACTGTGTCGTGTTGCCCCTTTTTGCCATTCCCCGTCTCTGCCTTCTCCCCAGCACAGGGGACGACGCCTGTCTGGATTCTCTCTCTTTATTCCAGCAGCCGATGAGATGATGAGTGAAAACAAGGAGGTGAATTTACTGCTGGAAGGTCCTGAGCCAGGGGAAGTGCATGGGACATTATTGGGAAGAGCCAGAGAGAACTTTAGCCAGAGCTGTGAGCATAAGAAAGCCTGTGGAAATCAGGGCCAGTCAGAGAGACAGCTGGAGAACCAGCCAGAGAAAGAAGTGGGTAGGTTTAATGTGGTGGAGGATGCAAGGAACTCAGCAAAACAACAGCCCAGCAGAGAAGCAACATGGGAAAGAGAAAAAAACACATGTGCCGAGTGTGGGAAAAGCTTCAGTCGGCGCTTTCACCTTATTTCCCATAGAAGAATCCACATGGGTGAGAAACCCTATAAATGCCTGGTCTGTGGGAAAAGCTTCAATCAGAGCTCAAACCTTATTTCACACAGAAGAATCCACACAGGAGAGAAGCCATATAAATGCCTCATCTGTGAGAAAAGCTTCATTCAGAGCTCACAACTGAATAGACATGAGAGAACGCACACGGGAGAGAAACCCTATAAATGCGTTGAGTGCGGGAAAAGCTTCATTCAGAGGTCGGATCTTCTTTCCCATCAGAGAAGCCACACGGGAGACAGACCCTACAAATGCCCTGTCTGTGGGGAAAGTTTTGATCGGAGAACACAGCTTATTATCCATCAGAGAATCCATTCTGGAGAGAAACCTTACAAATGCCTCATCTGTTGGAAAAGCTTCAATCAGAGCTCCAACCTCATTTCACACCAGAGAATCCATACGGGAGAGAGACCGTATAAATGCTCTGACTGTGGGAAAAGATTCAGTTGGAGTTCGCACCTTATGCGACACAAGAGGAGATAAATGTCTGCGGGACAAGCTTCACTCAGAGCTCCACCCATACTCGACATCAGAGACTCCACGGGGGAGAAAAACCTTGAATGTGGGGGAAGGATCTTTCGGGGCACAGGTTGTCGGAGGCATCAGCAAATCCACAAAGGAAAGAGACCTCTTAGATCTTATTAGCATATAAAATACTGCAAGGGAAGTTCACACCATACTGGACATCAGAGACTCCTGCAGGCAGGAGAGAAATTCTCTCAGGGCACAGTAAAGAGACCAGACATTTTCTATTTCCCACACACATCAGGAGCGTTTGGCCCCCAAGTATCCAGCTGCCCATGTCTGGGGTGAGGACCCAGGAGCAGCCAATCATGAGCGTATCACTTACATTGCTCCGTCCATGAGAAAACTGAGTTTTACGCTCATCTACTTCCCCCCTCTGGGAACAGATTGTCTCATCCCCTGTTATTCTCTTGTTGCTGTGGGTTGTGCTGAAGGGGAGAACTCTGTTGTTGTTTTGTTGTGGGGGGGTTAGCACCTTTTCTAAAACATGAATGGATAGAGTGGGAGGGAATGACTCCATAACCTGTTGGTCAGGGCTTAGGCACCGATTTCCTCTCTACCTGGTGGGGGGGTGCTTGACTCCTGCCCAGGCCCCACCCCCACCCCTTCCCCAGGCCCAACCTCCACCCCATCTTTTCCCACCCCTGTCCTGCCCTCTCCCCAAGAGTGCCCTGTCCCTGCTTCCCCCTCTTCCTCCGAGTGCCTCCTGCATTCCCCGGAACAGCTGGCAGGAGGTGCTGGAAGGGAGGGGGAGGAGTTGGTCAGCAGGCGAGAGGCAGTGCAAGGGTGGGGGGAAGCTTGGCTGCCGGTGAGTGCTTAGCACCCACTAGTTTTGCTGGAGCACCCACAGATTTGGCGCCTATGGGTCAGGGACCTGTGAGACCCGGTCTCCCTGCTCCAAAGCCTCTTTCATTGCTCATATGCAGCAGAACAGCTTCAACAGGGGAGACTACAGAAGCTCCATATCCGGATATCCCATAGGCTGGTGATCACTCTCCCGTGGGAGAACCCTGTTCACATCCTCTCTCTCTCCCTCAGGCAGAGGGTGGAATCCAACCGGGGTCTCCCATATCCCAGGTAAGTGCTCTTACCACTGAGCTAATAAGTGGGTCATACCACCACCTCCTCCTCAGGCCGTTATGTGTGGAGAGAGACAGGTGTCTAACATACTCTCACAAGAGTGGACATAGGCACCTAAGCCACATGTCTGCAAGAGAGGGGTTAAATCCAGACTGCGGATCGTGAGCAGAGATAGGCCCTTGTCTCTGTCAGAGGGGAGGGACTGAGGACACATCCCTCTCATCAGCACCTCCCATTGGCTAGCTTAGGTGGCTCCCCTTGGAGCATGGATCGCATTCTTGGGCACCTCTCTCTCCCCATTCATCATGCTTAAGTCAGGTCCTACGAACGCCATAGTTGTTCCAGGAATTTGCCTGGTGCCTAGAAGTCAGGGTGTTGTGATGCTGAGCAGGATCGAGCTGGGTCTAGAATGTGGTCTGGATGGGATCGGTTCATGGACCCACGCTATTTAACATTTTTATTAAAGACCTGGAAGAAAACATAAACTCATCACAGATAAAGTTTGCTGATGACACAACTATTAGGGGAGTGGGAAATAATGAAAAGGACAGGTCGCTGACATAGAGCGATCTAGATCACTGGGTTGACTGGATGCAAACCACCTGCATTTTAATATGGCTCAATGTCAATGTAATACCGTCTCGGAAAAAAGAACATGGGCCATACTCACAGGGTGGGGCACTCGATCCTGGAAACCGTGACTCCAAAAACGATGTTGGGGTTTGTGATGGATAATCATCTGAACATGATGATCCAGGGACGGTCTAGGTAATGCTTGGTCCTGCCATGAGCGCAGGGGACTGGACTAGATGACCTCTCGAGGTCCCTTCCAGTCAGTGATTCTGTGAACTCCCTGTGCTATGTACTAGCGAAAAAGGCTTGTGAGATCCTTGGATAAATTAACGAGTATAGCAAGTATGAGTAAGCAGATTATATTTCTGCCGTGTTTGGCACTGGTATGACCACTGCTGGAATACTCTATCCAGTTCTGCGGTCCATGATTCAAGAAGGATGTTGAGAAATTGGAGAGGGGTCAGAGAAGAGACACGAGAATAATTAAAGGACTGGAAAACATGCCGTATATCAAAAGACTTCAAGAGTTCTCATTCTAGTTATCTTATCAAAGAGGAAATTAAGTAGGTCAGACCCCAGAAGTGCCTCTCTGAGTAGCAGAAAGTTGATAATACGGGACTCTTCAATCTAGCAAACAAAGATCTAACAAGATCCAGTGGGTGGAAATTGAAGTCAGACAAATTTAGAATAGAAAAATTGCCCCATATTTTAACAGCGAGGAAAATTAATACACTGGAACCATTTACCCAGGACTGTGGTGGATTCCCCATCATTGGCAATTTTCAAAATCAAGATTGGATTCCCCCCTCCCAACCCAAAAAGAAATGCTCTGGTTTACACAGAAATTAATGTAGGAAGTCCTACGGGCTGTGTATGAGGGATATCTGTTTAGACAGCCATATAATTTGTAAATCTAGACTTGGATATTCGTTTTGTTTGACATGAGCTCAGATTTATACTGGAGACTTTGTAAGACAAACAATCATTTGCCTTAATAGTGTTTGATTTTTGTTTTATTTTTACCATGTCCATGAGATATTGGTGTCATTTGAACAATGCTGATTATAAATAACACCGGGCATGGACGCGAATGGCTGGGTGCGAGAGTCACAGTCCGAAAGGCAGAGACTGATCTGGGGAAGGAAGTTGCGGCCCGACCCCTGCAATGACATGAGATACAGACAGGAGGGAAGAATGTGGGAGATGGGGGGATGGAGGGGAACAGAACTGGGGAAACTGCTGGGTTTGCTGTTGAGAGCCAGACAGCTGAGGACTGTGAACTCACTGCACCAGCGCCAGAGAGAGACAGGAAATAGCCTGTGAGTGCTGGGAGAAGCTGTCTCTGAATTCTTAAGGATTGCGAACGATGCCACGGGGGGGGGGGCGATAGGGAGAGAGCTGTCCTCTGAAGAAGTCGAAGCTGGGCAGATCTGAGACAGAAGCCAGGGAAGTCCACAGACTTGGCCAGCCTTAAGTTGAAGCCAAGCTGATCCCCATCACCGAGGTCAGAAGAAGCCCAGTGGCTCACCCCTCCCCATTTACCACAGTGTCTTGTATGAGGATAAACACCTCAGCTTGGCTTGGAAATGGAATTTAGTTTCTCAAACTCCCCATATCCTTTGGCTTGACTAATGAATCCAAATGGCCTTTAACAGATTCCGTGGCTATCTGGAGGCCTCTTTGAGGTGCTATTTTCCCTCCACGCTGAGCACCATGGAGAGTTGATGCCGGCTCTCCCAGCCTTCAGACTCTTCTGCTGGGAAAATCCCTTGTCTATAGGGAAATCCCCTCTGGGTTTTGTTTCCCAGTCACCTGCCTTCTGCAGAAGGAGAGTCAATCAGTTTCTGGTGGGGTAGCCACGAGGAGGAATGGCAAGGGGACAGGCAACCTATTTGTAGGAGACATATTGCCACTTCTCCTTGCAGGATCCTATCATCTGTCACTGGAGGGGAAGATGCCCAACTTTCTTCCCTTATGGTTCTGCTCTGTCAGTTCTTCTGAGCTCCCAGAGAGCATAGGTCCCTGTGAGAACGATCCCAGTGCTGCACAGAAAACTTACGTTTTTGTAAAACCAGGTCTTTCTCGAAGCTGTCGCCAGCAAACTGGGCTTTCTAAAACAGTGGTTTTCAAACTGTGGGTTGTGACCCAGTACTGGGTCACAGCATGTCAGGCACTGGGTCACGGCGGCTCTGGTCAGCACTGCTGACTGGGCAATTAAATATCCGTCGGTGACGCTGCCTGGCTAAAGCAGGCTAATCCCTACCTGTTCTGACACCACGTTGCGCCCCAGAAGTGCCCAGCATCAGGTCAGGCTCCTAGGCAGGGGGGCCACAGGACTTTGCGCACTACCCCTGACCCAGTCACCGGCTCCGCACTCCCATTGGCCAGTTCTGAGCCAATGGGAGCTGCAGGAGGCAGTGCCTGTGGGAAAGAGCTGCACAGAGCCACTTGTGTGCTTCCACCTAGGAGCCGGACCTGCTGCTGGTTGCTTGCGGGGCACAGCGCAGTCCATGGTGCCAGCTGCCTTAGCACCCCCGTTGTGCTGCTGACCAGGAGTTGCCCAAGCTAAGCCTGTGCCCCAGCCCTCTGCCCCAGCCCTGAGCCCCTCCCACACCCCAAACCCCTCATCCCCAGCTCTGTTGGGTTGTGGGCATCAGCAATTTTCTTCAACTGGGTCACCAGAAAAAAAGTTTGGAAATCACTGTTCTAAAACACTGGGTCCGGATGGCCCTTGGCGCCAGTAAGGCTCTTTGTCAAGAGGGGAATTGGGGAGAGCTCAGGAGTGGTGCCAGAGCCCAGCCCAGAAGGGCAAAGGTCAACAAAAGGTGTCACGTGGCGTCCCCCGCTACTCTGATCCCAATAGGCCACTGCTTCAGTTTGTGTAACTGGCACCCGCTCCATATAGCACTTACTCCCCTCGCACAGTGACTGTGCCATCAATAGAGATTGAAGATCCTGCGGTGGTGTTGGCCATGTGGCTTACCAGTGGGGGCTCATTCCCTTCAACAGAAAGGCCCCAGGTTCGGTTGGGATAGCCCAGGCTAAGGACACTTCCTTCTATTATAAAATTAAGACAAATAGGCTAAAAGGGACTCAAATCTCAGAGGTGGGCTCCTGGCCCTAGAAGTTTACTCACCCACCTGCCTCTGCCATCATGAACATTTTCCTTTGAAATCCGCAGGGTCCCTGGCAGCAGTCAAGCGAAGCAGGTCAGCGTCAGTGTATGCAGGATCGGCGCCTTTCGTTTTCATGGTTTTGCGCCTCTCTGGGTGTTCATATTAGACCTGGTCCTCATTCCGCATGGACTTCCCATTCTCCTTAGCCAAGCTCAACCTGCCTCAGGCAGCACATGACCAGGATTCATCCCCGAATTTGGTCCCCTGGTTGGCTCATTAGCTTCTCCGGCTCTGGTACAGCAACATGAACGCTGATCCACGCCCTCCAGCTCCTCATTAAATCTAGACTCTGACTATTCATTGAAATGGGATCAGGATGTGTCTTGGGGTTGATTTTATTACTGGAGCGTGACAAGACGCCACCCAACCAAGGCCCGTTGCGGGAGGCACGGTGGATACACATCACTGAGACAGCTCGCACCCGTCTACTTCTGCAAACCAGCCACTGGGAGGGAAACAGGGAAACAGCCGGGAGGGAGCTGTTGTGATTTCAGAGATCAGGCTGCGCTGGGGGTCCACCGGCCCATATGCAGAAACCTGGGGCGCCCCAAGAACTTTTACCCTGGAACAATTTGTACAGTTGGGGTGCTGGAATTAATCCACTTCAAGCCAGAAGCAGGGTGGAGCGGCAGCACCCCTAATTCCAGCCCCTACGCTTTATAGTGAAAATGTAGACACCCAGTGATTGTAGGTGCCTATAGGGTTTTTGGATCACACTAATGTCTAAATCTGGGATTTAGGCACCTAGGCCCATGGGAGTTAGGTGCCTAAATACCTTTGTGGATTTGGCTCTGAATGGGAGTTAAATCTCAGCAGTACCCAGGGCTGCCCCAGGGGGGCTAGTTCCAGCCACCAAAGAAAATCCCATCTGGGCTGGGCACAGAGGGAGATTTCAGGAGAGTTTTCTCCACAGCTTGGGGGAGCAGCAGCTGCCGAGTCCAGGCTCCAGGTTCCCCACTTCTGGGCAAGAACAGAGCCCTCTGCAGACAACAGTTGAAGAAATCCCCTCCAGGCCACAGCCACAAAGTCCACGTCCCTGGAAAATGCATCCCCTGCAGCTCATGGCTTCAAGCAGCCCAACTCCCAGCACCCCCCTGTCCCCTTCGATTTGGGGGAGCCTCTGGGACAATCACAAGTCCCTACTGAAATCCCCCTTTTCACTGGGGATCTTGCAGTCTCCCCTTCCATCCCCCCTGGACATAAAGGCTTCGGGGTTTGAATCTCCCTGAATACTGGGAGAGGCTGCCCATGTCTAGGGGACCTGCATGCCCCCCCTCTGCCCCCAGAGGTAGGGGCCTGGAGCCAGGTGGCTGCAATGCGGTGGGTGTATCGCTAGGACCCAGGAGGAGCTGGGGATGGAGCCATGGCTGGGGTCATGCAGCTCTGGCAGCAGGAAGTGAATTGCACTGGCTGTGTGAATGAATTTCAGGTTCCTGGCACTGTCCCTATTGCAAGATCCCCGAGCTTTGGGGGGGCTGCAGCTGGGGACCCCAGAGCCCTGGCTGCACCTGGAAGAGGGGAGTAACATTCCTGCTGCTCCCCCAGGAGACTCTCCCCGTGCAGAGACCCCAGCCTGGCCAGGCCACCCTATAAAGGGAAGACAGACCTTCCACCTCAAAACAAAGAGCAGGCGACCCCAAACCTGGGCGGGAAGACCACCCCCAATGAGCAGCCTCTGCTCTCAGTGAGGGCACCGCTTGGAGGGCAGGTAAGGGGGTGAGCGCTCCAGTTATACTATCTCAGCCCCAGGGTCGGTGCAACCATTTAGGCGAACTAGGCGGTTGCCTAGGGCGCCGAGATTTGGGGGCGCCAAAAAGCACTCCCAAATTTTTTTTAAATGGTTGAGCGGCCACTGCTACTAGGGAGCCTGCAGCCCAGGGTGTCCCCTGGGTCAGGGCGCCGCCGTGGCAGCCGGCAGCCCAGGGTGTCCTCTGGGTCAGGGCACTGCCGGAGGGGGCGGCAGGCAGCTCCCGTGGAGCTGCTGCAATGGTGCCTGCGGGTGGTCCGCCGGTCCGCGGCTTGGATGCAGCAGCCACATCCGTGCCTGCAGACAGTCAGCTGCTTGCGCGGCTCCAGTGAACCACCCGCAGGCACCACTGTGGCAGCTCCATGGAGCTGCGGGACCAGCGCGCTGGGGCAGCAAAATTGCCATCTGCCTAGGGCGCTGAAAACCCTAGCGCCAGTCCTGCTCAGCCCCATGTTCTGTTCCCTGAGGAGTTTAGTGGAAGTGATCATCCCAGCCTGTTGGGGTGTTGTTGGTCTGGTTTTTTGGTCTTTTCTGCTGGTGATGTCAGTTTGCACAACTGAATTTTCCCATCTGTACTGACAGCTGGGACATCCGGGAGCAATGCGTGTGACACACACAATCAGAGGCTCAGCTGGTGTAAATGAAGCCAGTGGAGCTATGGCTGGATTCCTATCCGCTGCGGATCTGGCCGCGTCGACTCTAGCGTGGAGCGATGGCCTATGTCTGCCAGTGGAGGATCTGACTTGACAAATTTGTATTTACAGTCAGCGATGATTCGAGTACCAATCCGCACTCCTTCGGAGTCAGCAATCGCCAGACAAAGTGGCATACAAACAAACCGCCAAGGGGAAAGTCCCACCAGCTCAAATAAAAAAAGTCAGGTAAGGGTTAGCTCAGTATTACTCATGAAAGGTTGTAAAGTCCAGCACTCACAGGCCGCGTTAATTCCATCCCCTTATGTGTGGGTGTCAGGATCCAATCTCCAAGAACAGATTCACATGCTGCATCCTTCATGAACACAGGACTGCATGTCATTCAGGCCTCATTCTGTGCTTTTAGCCCTCTCATCTATAACATGTCCCCGTCAGCACATTGATACTAAGGAAATCTCCCTATCTCTGTGGAATTCCAGAGGACCCACGGTTTGTCTCAGGGACACTAAAGGGGTGAGGTTTTTCTAAATGATTAACTATTCCCCACCAAACTAGGGTGACCAAACAGCAAATGTGAAAAATCGGGACAGGGGGTGGAGGGTAATAAGAGCCTATACAAGAGAGAGACCCAAAAATCAGGACTGTCCCTATAAAATTGGGACATCTGGTCACCCTACACCAAACACACTCTTCCCTGCCCTCCCTGTTACTCTCGCCTTCCGTTTCCCTCTAACTACCCACTGGTGATGTAAAACCCCCTCAGCTTTTGCCTTTTCCTGGCTAACTCGCCAGGTGATACTAGTCTTTTAAGAGTTTCCTGTCTCATTTATTGAACACTGATATGGAAGCCATTCCACACCCTTGATCATCTTCATTGCCCTTATCATAGGACTAGAAGGGACCTCGAGAGGTCATCAAGTCCAGTCCCCTGCACACATGGGAGGACTAAGTATTATCTAGACCATCCTGACAGGTGTTTGTCTAACCTGCTCTTAAAAATCTCCAGTGTTGGAGATTCTACAACCTCCCTGGGCAATTTATTCCAGTGCTTAACCACCCTGGCAGTTAGGAAGCTTTTCCTAATGTCCAACCTAAACCTCCCTTGCTGCAGTTTAAGCCCATTGCTTCTTTTCCTATTCTCAGAAGTTAAGAAGAACAATTTTTCTCCCTTCTCCTTGTAACAACCTTTTATGTACTTGAAAACTGGTATCATGTCCCCTCTCAGTCTTCTATTCTTCAGACTAAACAAACCCAATTTTTTCAATCTTCCCTCATAGGTCATGTTTTCTAGACCTTTCATCATTTTTGTTGCTCTTCTTTGGACTTTCTCCAGTTTGTCCACATCTTTCCTGAAATGTGGCACCTAGAACTGGACACAACACTCCAGCTGAGGCCTTATCAGTGCAGAGTAGAGCAGAAGAATGACTTCTCGTGTCTTGCTTACAACGTTCCTGCTAATACATCCCAGAATGACGTTTGCTTTTTTTGCAACAGTGTTACACTGTTGACTCATATTTAGCTTGTGATCCACTATGACCCCCAGATCCCTTTCCGCAGTTCTCCTTCCTAGGCAGCCATTTCCCAGTTTGTACGTGTGCAACTGATTGTTCCTTCCTAAATGGAGCACTTTGCATTTGTCCTTATTGAATTTCATCCTGTTTACTTCAGACCATTTTTCCAGTTTGTCCAGATCTTTTTGAATTTTAATCCGATCCTCCAAAGCACTTGCAACCCCTCCCAGCTTGGTATCATCCGCAAACTTTTTAAGGGTGCTGTCTACACCATTATCTAAATCTTTGATGAAGATATTGAACAGAACTGGACCCAGAACTGATCCTTGCAGGACCCCACTGTTATGCCCTTCCCGCGTGACTGTGAACCACTGATAACTACTCTCTGGGAATGGTTTTCCAACCAGTTTTGCACCCACCTTATAGTATCCATCTAGACTTTATTTCCCTAGTTTGTTTAGGACAAGGTTATGTGAGACAGTATCAAAAGCCTTACTGAAGTCAAGATATCCCACATCTACCGCTTCCCCCCATCCACAAGGCTTGTTACTGTGTCAGGAAAGCTATTAGGTTGGTTTGACATGATTTGTTCTAGACAAATTTGTGCTGACTGTTACTTATCACCTTATTATCTTCTAGATGTTTGCAAATTGACTGCTTAATTATTTGCTCCATTATCTTTCTGAGTATACAAGCTAAGCTGGCTGGTCTGTATTTCCCTGGATTGTCTTCATTCCGCTTTTTATAGAAGGGCGTAATATTGCCCTTTTTCCAGTTTTCTGGAATCTTTCCCGTACTCCATGACTTTTCAAAGATAATCGCAAATGGCTCGGATATCTTCTGAGCCAGCTCCTTGAGGATTCTAGGATGCATTTCATCAGGCCCTGGTGACTTGAAGACAAACAACTTGTCTGGCTCATTTTAAACTTGTTCTTTCCCTATTTTAGCCTCTGATCCTACCCCATTTTCACTGCCATTCACTATGTTAGATGTCCAAGCGTCACCAACCTTCTTGGTGAAAACTGAAACAAAGGTTCTGTGAACCTTTTCCAGTTCCCCCAGTGAAGGATGGCCACTCCTTTGATTTTCCTCTTTCCTAGAGTTTGGCTCAGAGACTCTGTTACTGAAAGCGTTTTAAACTGTCTTGGGGGTGGGGTGGGGGTGGGGGTTAGTGCTGGTGGGAGGGGCTGGAATAAAATGAACCGGTGTTTTCCCAGCATCACCGATTCTAGAAAGTCTGTCTTTTGGGAAACAGCCTGGAGTGAATCGGAGTGTGAAATGGACAAAAGCCCCCTGGTGAAATGTCCCCAAACACCTTTCTTGCCCTGACAGGGCTGCAGAAGATCCACACAGGAAGGGAAATGACAGCAGCAGATGCGATGCAGCTCGGGGATTTTCAGCAAGGTTTTGCTAGAGAAGAAGGGGTGGAAAATACACACATCCAGGTGGGAACCAAGTGTGATTCCCTTGCTGGAACTGTTCAGTCAGGGCCTTGATTTTTAGAACAGGGGCCATTGGGAGAGGGTAGAAATCCCCCCGTTCCTAGAACAGGGAACAACCTCACCTGCACGAGGCTGGAGAAATTTACCAGATTCCCAGTGCTGCAGCCTGAACCTAATAGCCAGAGGCAGCCAACGAGGTACAGGGAGAAATGCCTTGTCCCTCATATCTAGCTCCTAGGAAAGAGGAGGGGTTGTTGGGGTTTCTCTTCCCGGACCCTTTTTGGGGGGTCTGTCTCCCGTATCAGCCTCTGGCTAGTAGGTATGTGATGGACATGAAGCTCCTGCCTTCTTTCATTGGTCCTTCCCCTCTCTCTTTCTCCCCACTCTGAACCCTCCTGGCTGCTCTGAGCAGGGTGAGGGTGGGATCCTGCTACTCTGTCTCCACCCCCCTACGCCTCTCCGAGTGTCTGTTTAATCAGCCTTCCTCCCCCGTGACTAGCGGGATTGTGGCTGGAGCAGCAGGCACTGAGTGAGGGACTTTTGTTGTTCCAGGGGCCAGTGACCTTCGAGGAGGTGGCTGTGTATTTCACCCAGGGGCAGGGGGCTCTGCTGGACCCCGCTCAGAGAGCCCTCTACAGGGACGTCATGCAGGAGAACTACGAGACGGTGACCTCGCTGGGTAAGGGATTCCCGTCCCCTCAGCTATTAGAAACCGTGGGATCTGTGATGTTCCCATTTCTGGTCTTTCTCAATCAATTAGATTTCAGGGCTATGAGCCCCATGGTCACCAGACCCCCTGGGAGAGAGACGTCCCTCTCCACCCCGCTCCCATGGAACAGGGGACTCAGGAAGATAGAGGAGATGATAATTTGTTCCCATCTCCACAGCTTTCAAAGGGGCGGAAGTAGCATGGTGACCTGCCCGTATTAATTCTCACTCACACACAGAATCCCTCTCCCCCTCCCTTCCTGGGACTAGGTCTATCCCTGGGCAGGTTGCCAGGCTCTGCAGGTTGAGTAATAGGCAGCGCCTGACAAGCTAAGCTGTGTGTTCACCAGCAAATCCCCCAGGGTGCACAGATCCTGGAAGCTCGTACTGAGAGGAGCACATCCCCTGCTTGGGGGCTCAGTGAGCATATTCCCATCCACTCAGATTCCGTGTCTCCCCCCCGCAGCCCAACGCGGGGTCAGATTAAGATCAGGGAATGTTCTTTGTGACAAATCCTCTCCCAGTGCCTGACACACCCTGATCTCACCTGATTTCACCCCCTGAGCACGATTCCCCCTTCCCAAACCTGAAATGATCGCCCGGCTGGAGCGCGGGGAAGAGCCGTGGGTCCCGGATCTCCAGGCCTGCGAGGGAAGGGAGAGCCCAAGAGGCACCCGCACAGGTGAGGAATCAATGAAACGAGCACAAACCACCCGGGGAGTGAAGGAAACAGCTGGGACTCCCATAAATGTACTGTGAGCGAGAGCCCTCAGTTCTGCTTCATCTCACCCAGGTCAGGGCTATAGCCAGAAAGGGCCATGTCCCCCTAGCAGGTGTCACTCACAGCTTCACACCCACCCTGGCTGCCAGTTGGCAGGAGTTCCCTCCATGACTTTACTTCCCTCTTGCTGTTTGGCTGGGATGTGGGGACAGCATTGAATTTCTCAGTATTTCATCTAGTTATTGTGTTGTTAAACCTCTTCTCTATTCTCCTGTTGTTTCTCTCTGGCACTGGAATGACTCCTGTCTGGATCCTCTCTCTCTCTCTGTCCCAGCAGGTGATGGGATGGTGAGTGAAAACACAGACGAGAATCTGCAGCAGGAAGGTCCTGAGCAAGTGGAACCATGTGGGATGTTATTGGAAAGATCTGAAGGGAGTTTTTCCCAGAGGCATGAGCGGCGAAATGCCTGGGGAAATGGGCACAAGCCAGAGAGGCAGCTGGGAACCCATCAAGGGCAGAAAGTGGGTAAATCCACTGATCATGGGGGAGTTTGCAAAGACCCCAAGGAAACCAGAGCCCAGCAGAGAATCCCATCAGGAGTGAGAGACAACACATGCGCCGAGTGCGGGAAAAGCTTCAATCGGCGCTCAAACCTTATTTCACATCAGAGACTCCACACTGGAGACAGGCCTTTTAAATGCCTTGAGTGTGGGAGAAGTTTTAATCAGCGAGAGCACCTCGTTAGGCATCAGAGGCTCCACACGGGAGAAAAGCCCTATATATGCCTGCAGTGTGGGAAAAGCTTCATTCAGAGCTCCCAGCTTATTACACACCAAAGAGTCCACACGGGCGAGCGACCCTACGAGTGCCCAGAATGTGGAAAAATGTTTAGTGATGGCTCCGCCTTTATTAACCATCAGCGAATCCACACGGGGGTTAAACCCCACAAATGCCTCGACTGTGGGAAAAGCTTCAATCGGAGCTCAGCCCTGGTTAGACACCAGAGAACCCACACGGGAGAGAGACTCTTTATATGCCTGGAGTGCGGGAAAACATTTAGTGACAGTTCAGCCCTCATTGGGCATCAGAGACTCCACTCTGGGGATAAACCCTTTAAATGCTCTGACTGTGGGAAAAGTTTCTTTCAACTCTCACGGCTCCTTGCACATCAGAGAATCCACACGGGCGAGAACCCCTATAAATGCCTCGAGTGTGGGAAAAGGTTTAATGACAACTTAAACCTTATTACACACCAGGTTATCCACACCGGAGAGAGACCCTACAAATGCTTGGACTGTGGGAAAAGCTTCAGTCGCAGCTCGCATCTTATTACGCATCACAGAACCCACACTGGAGAGAGACCCTATAAATGCCTGGACTGTGGGAAAAGCTTCAGTCAGAGCTCAAACCTAATTACACATCAAAGACTCCATACAAGAAAGAAACCTTGACTGTGGTAGAACTTTCACTTGGGGCTCTGGTCACATGAGACATCAGCAGACCCATACAGGGAGACACCTCTGAAATGTCCTTGGAGTGGAAAATGCTTCAAGCAGACTTGCACCATAGTGGACCACGGAGACTCCATGAAGGATCCATTTCCTAGTTCCCACACACATTAGCAGCTTTTGGTTCTCAGGGATAACTGCCTGAAACAGGAGCATCTTTTCCTGTGGAAAAGTTTGTGGATTTGAAAATATTTTCATTCTGAATGTGGACAAAAAGTAAAAAAAAACCCACAATTTTTTTTTACACAAAGGAGTCTCCAAAAAACAAACAAACAAACAGTTTCAGGGGTAAAATGGAATTTTTCAGCTTCCTGGCTGTCCATCTCATAGGCGCTTGTCAATGTCACTTTCTCCTTGCAGTCAGGAAGTTAAATTGAGTCGGTTGCTCAGGTAGGCCATTGTCTGTACGCTAGCCAACTTTTTAAATGCCAAATGGCTTTTCAGGTTTAATGACCATCTGAGGACGTATCCAGGGAATAGAATCTCATGCTTGGTCTACACTACATACTTACTTTGGCATAACTACATCACTCGGTGGTATGAAAAATCCACACCCCAGGAAAAAAAATAGTGGGTGCCACCTGCAGATCAGCTCCCTCCTCGTCCCCGCCCCTCACTGCCGGTGAGCAGCTGGGGGGTGGAGGGAGAGGAACAGGGACAGGAAAAGGCAAAGCGAGGATGGGGCATGCTCAGAGGCGGAGGCGGGAAGAGGTGGAGTGGGGGTGGGAAGAGGTGGGTGGGGCAGGGTCTTAGGGGAAGGGGCGGAGTGGGGCCAGGGTCTGGGCTGGAGTGGGGCTTGAGACCCCTGGGGAACATAAGAACGGCCCTGCTGGGTGTCAAGAAACTTTATCTCTGCATCCCGTCCTGAGGTGACATGTACTCAGTCAATATGGGGATAATTGAAATCCCCTATTATTATTATTGGGAAATTAGAAAGTTGGCAGCTCTGTACAGCTTCACTCACCAGACGGACATTGAAGCACACTCTGGTCCCTGGCTCGAATGCAGGTTTCAGCCTGGGCTCTCTGCTGGTTCGTCGCAGTGGCTGCACCAACCTTGACCCGGCTTCTCCAAAGGAAGCGGCTATGGGCAGGACTCTCCCAGTTGTCAGTGGAAATGCTTGAATTTCCTCAGGCCTTGCTTGACTTTGTTGCTGTATCTGAGCTTTGGCCTTCCTCTGCCTTGTGGGTGGTTCTTAAGTTGGCCATACAGCCAAGATTTTGTTGCTTCTCCTGTCATCAGTCAAAATGTTGGGTGGCCACCACATTGGATCATGTGCCTGGACTAATTTAGCTAAGTTACTGTCTTACAGACCTTGAGGCTTGTAGCCTCATTGCACTTCTATCTTAACGTACCAAGAGGCCGCACAAGTCATTCATTCCGTAGTTGCTTAGGTGTCTAATTCGGGCTTTGAGTGTGACAGTGATTTTACCAGATGCTTAAAAGTGAGGCGTTGTGATAGTGCCCAACACAATGCGTCATTCTTTTTTTGTGTATTCTGCTTGGGGCACAGGACTGGCCCAAGAGGCAGGCTTGGAGATTGGGAGCCAGGAAACCACCTGCTGCTGTTTGTTCCTGTTGTGTCCTGGGAAACGCTCCTGTGTGTGCGCTCTTTGTAAATAAACAGGACTAAATAATCCGTTTATCCTGCTAATGGAAACAGCCCATGAACACTCACAATACTGGCTAGCAAAAGGGGCAATGCTGGTGTCAGAATGCCAAGGGTTGTGCATACCCCATTGCCTCGTTCCTCCTCCCCCCCCCACCAGGCTCTCCTGTTCTCCCCCTCTGGCCAGGGGCTCTGTGTACCCCCTATTTCTCCATCCTCCATACCAGGGTTCCCCATTCTGCCCTTTAGGCCAGGGACTCTGTGTGTCTCCACTGTTGCTTGCTGTCCCCATGACAGGGGGGCTGTGTCTTATTCCTCCTACAGACCTATGTTTCTTTTTTTTTTCTCCTCACCCTCCAAAGTACCTTTCTTTTCCAGCATCAACACTGCTGTGCTCAGCCCTGTAGAACAGAGCCGTGCCAGTCTGGGCCAGTCATTCTGGGCTCAGAGACTGGCTGCAGTGGGTTTTTTTCATTGCAGTGAAGACATATTCTAATTTCTCTTTGTGGATCTAGCCCCATGTCCCACCCCAGAGGCAGCCGCATCTCTGTGCTCGCTCCTGAGTCCCACCCGCGTCCCCTGCACTATCCTCTCCTCTATCCCATCCGGGGAATGACTCAGGACAATAATTTCCCTCCAAAACAAGATGTTGGTGCAGTTAAAAAAGCAGGGAGGGGGAATCCCCTCAGATCCGAGGTGGGTTTTATATCAATATTTCAGAAATACAGGGGGAAATGACGAAATCTGAGAGAATTCAATAATGAGGGAAAGGGCAAAATCTGAGGGGATTTTGTGTCCTCTCTGATAATCAGAGGAGAATGTGGAGGTGGGGGTACCTGTGGGCTGTGTGCAGGTCTGAGGCTGGGGAAGGGCCCCCAGACCCATGGGCTGTGTGTGCACTTTTGGGGCCCCAACTTTTCCTGTCATGCCCACCCTTACCAGTAATGGAATCTGTCTGTGTCCTCCCCCCCGGCTCCATTCCTGCACTGTTGACTCAGCAGGAGAGCTTGGGCTGAAGGCGGAGATGTGGGTACAACTGGGGACGAGGAATAAGGGCAGGTGGAGCTGGGGCTGGAGCTGGGCTGAGGCCAGGGGCCAGAGGTGGGGCCTGGATCAGGACCGGGGCAAGAGTGGCATCGTGGCCAGGGCCAGGAGTGGATCCCGGGGTGGGAGCTGAGCCGGAGCTGGGGCGGGGAGTGGAGCTGGGCTGGAGCCGGGGGCCAAGGGCAGGAGACAAACCGGAGCAGAGCCGAAGGCAGAGCAGGGCTGGGTGGCGCTCTCTCCCTGCTCCCCTTGGGGGTGGCACGGGCCCCACTGCGCTCCCTTCGAATGTTCCTCCAGGCCCCTTTAGGACCACTGGGAACCACTGTTCTAGCTAGTACCTTGAGGCACCAGTACCGGGAGTGTGGTCAATGTACCCAGCCCTGCCCAGAAGGCTTGTTTTCCATTACAGAAATGGGGAAGTCATGCCCCAGAATGGACTGACCACCTCCCAGGAAGTCTGTCGGCTCCTGTCTTCCCTCCCTTCCTTCCTCACCCTGCATGTTTCCTCCCCCTCCCTCTCTCTCTCGTACAAAACCACCAGCAGCTCCCTGGAAATCCCCGACCTGAGCCAACTTCACCACAGCCGCTTCTGTCCCTCAATCAGGAGGAGGCGCTAATCGGGTGTGAAAAGTGGTGGTTATTCTTCAGCCTGTTGGGGTGACCGAGAATGGTGATGGGGAAAGTTTCAGAAGGGGTGAGAGTCCGTTTCACACCCCGACACCCCCTGCGGTGTTTTTTGGTTTTGTTTTTTTCTGCAGACAGATGTCCTACGCTTTGCACGAGGGAACATTTTAGGTCACTTTTATTACACGGCCGATGCAGCCCCTCCTACCAGGGTTCAATCCACTGAGATGCTTTTAAAGCCTCCCACTGACAGAGCATCCATTGGTCAGGAACCATGGCCAATCAGAGCTGCAGGGCAGGGCCTGCGGACAGGGTAGTGCTGAGAGCCGCCTGGCCACGAAGCTGCTTTAATAAGCGCGGCCTGAAGCCTGCACCCCTGACCCATTCCCATGCCTCAACCCCCTGCCCCAGCCCTAATCCCCCTCCCATCCTCTGAACCCCTCGCTCCCAGCCCGGAGCACGCTCCTGTAGCCCAAATCCCTCATCCCCAGCCCTACCCCAGAGCCTGCACCCCAAGCTGGAGCCCTCACCCCTTCCCACACCCCAGCCCCCCAATTTCGTGAGCATTCATGGCCCGCCATACAATTTCCGTACCCAGCTGTGCCCCTGGGGCCAAAAAGTTTGCCTGCCCCTACTGTTGTTTAAGGAGACCCACCGCTTGTCTCAGGAGGCAGAAATGGGGTTAGATTTTTCTAACAACACCCCCACCCGCAAACATACTCCCCTCTAGGGTGACCAGACAGCAAGTGTGAAAATTTGGGACGGGGTGGGGGATGCGGGGGGTAATAGGTGCCTGTATAAGAAAAAGACCCACAAATCAGGACTGTCCTTATAAAATCGGGACATCCGGTCACCCTACTCCCCTCTGGGTCACCCGCTCTCCAGCCCCCGCTAATCCACCCTAGGCCGCTCAATGCAAAGCTGGGAGCTGCTGCCTGCACCCCAGAGGCAGGTGGCTGCAGAGCAATC
This sequence comes from Chelonoidis abingdonii, assembly GCF_003597395.2. Taxonomy (NCBI): domain Eukaryota; kingdom Metazoa; phylum Chordata; order Testudines; family Testudinidae; genus Chelonoidis; species Chelonoidis abingdonii. The sequence continues at coordinate 5,195,354 of NC_133780.1, read as the reverse complement.
GGGGTCTCGCTAGGACCCAGGAGGCGCTGGGGGGGCGGAGGGGGGAGCGGTGCCGGGAGGTCATACATAGCCCCAGCAGCAGGAAGCGGATTTCACTCGCTACAGGGTAACTCCTGGGCGCTGCTGTGTCCCTGCCCGATCCTCCAGCCCCGGCCGCCCGCAGCGGGGAGAGGTTACTACCGAGGGAGTCTCAGCCCTACGGCTTGCCAGGAGGCTCTTCCATCCCAGGGCAGAGACCTCGGCCTGCCCAGGACTTTCCCTATAGGGGAGACAGATCTTCCGCCCTCCCCCCCGCCCAACAAAAGAGCTGGGACCCCAGATCCAGGAGGAAGACACCATCCACTGAGCAGCCTCTGCCCCCAAGAGCTGCTCCCCTTGGAGCGAAGGTAAGAGACTTTCCCACCCCATGCCTGCCAGTGACCCCTGCCCTGCAGCTGATCCTGCTAGCTAAATGCTTTGCAGACCCTGGTTAAACAATCCCAGCCCCCTGGGCCGTTGACTGGGGTGAGGGGGTGGGTAATTTGGAAGATCAGCTCTGCTTGCTTTATTTTCTTTTTTTAATTGGTACTTCTTTGTTATGGGTGAATGTTCATCTCGTTGCACGGACTAGGGGAATCCGTGCAAAATGTGTGTTTGTGTGCTGCAAAACCACAGGGGCCAAATCCTCAGCTGGTGTAAAATCAGTGTCGCTCCATGAAGTCAACAGTGCTGTGATCCACTGACACCAGCTGAGGATCTGGCCCCATTTATCCCGGTGGAGCTGTGATCCATTGACACCAGCTGGGGATCTGGCCCCATTTATCCCGGTGGAGCTGTGATCCATTGACACCAGCTGGGGATCTGGCCCTGTTTATGCCATGGAGCTTTGATCCATTGACACCAGCTGAGGATCTGGCCCCGTTTATCCTGGTGGAGCTGTGATCCACTGACACCAGCTGGGGATCTGGCCCCATTTATCCCAGTGGAGCTGTGATCCACTGACACCAGCTGGGGATCTGGCCCCGTTTATTCCTGTGGAGCTGTGATCCACTGACACAGGCAGGGTCTGATCAGAAACAGTCAAATAAAAAAGAGTCCCATTCAATTACATCGTGTAATGGCAGACAGCTAGAAGGAGATAAGTTTTTAAAGTGCTTATATACCAATGCTAGAAGTCTAAAGAATAAAATGGGTGAACTAGAGTGCCTCGTATTAAATGAGGATATTGATATAAGAGGCATCACAGAAACTTGGTGAAATTTTAATCAATGGGATACAGTAATACCAGGGTACAAAATATATCAGAAGGACAGAACAGGTTGTGCTGGTGGGGGAGTGGCACTATATGTGAAAGAAAGTGTAGAATCAAATGAAGTAAAAATCGTAAATGAGTCAAACTGTACCATAGAATCTCTATGGATGGAAATTCAATGCTCTAACAATAACAATATAGGGGTAGGAATATATTACCGACCACCTGACCAGGATGGTGATTGTGACTGTGAAATGCTCAGGGAGATTAGAGATGCTATTAATATAACAATTAATTAATATAAAAAACTCAATAATAATAATGAGGGATTTCAATTATCCCCATATTGACTGGGTACATATCCACCTCAGGATGGGATGCAGAGATATAGGTTCTTGACACCTTAAACGACTGCTTCTTGGAGCAGCTGGTCCTGGAACCCACCAGAGGAGAGGCAATTCTTGATTTAGTCCTAAGTGAAGCACAGGATCTGGTCCAAGAGGTGAATATAGCTGGACCACTTGGTAATAGTGACCATAATATAGTTACGTTTCATATCCCTGTGGCTGGAAAAACACCACAGTGGCCCAACGCTGTAGCATTTAATTTCAGAACGGGGAACTATGTAAAAACGAGGAGGTTAGTTAAACAGAAATTAAAGGGTACAGAGCCAAAAGTGAAATCTCTGCAAGCTGCGTGGAAACTTTTTAAAGACAACATAAATGCATACCCCAAATTAAAAACATAGTAAAAGAACCGAAAAAGAGCCACCGTGGCTAAACAACAAAGTAAAAGAAGCAATGAGAGGCAAAAAGGCATCGTTAAAAAAGTAGAAGTTAAATCCTAGTGAGGAAGATAGGAGCATAAACACTGGCAAAAGAAGTGTAAAAATACATTTAGGAAGGCCAAAAAAAGAACTCGAGGAGCAGTTAGCCAAAGACTCAAAAAGTATTAGCAAATTTTTTTAAAGTTCATTAGAAGCAGGAGGCCTGCAAAACTGCTAGTGGGGCCACTGAATGACCAAGGTGCTAAAGGAGCACTTGAGGACGGTAAGGTCATTGCGGAGAAACTAAACGAAATCTTTGCAGCTGAGGATGTGAGGAGATTCCCAAACCTGAGCCATTCTTTTTAGGTGACAGATCTGAGGAACTGTCCCAGATTGAGGTATGGTTAGAGATGATTTTGGAACAAACTGATAAATTAAACAGCAATAAGTCACCAGGACCAGATGGGATTCACCCAATAGTTCTGAAGGAACTCAGATGTGAAATTGCAGAACTACTAACTGTGATATGTAACCTATCATTTAAATCAGCTTCCGTACTAGGTGACTGGAGGATAGCTAATGTGACTCCAATTTTTAAAAAGGGCTCCGGAGATGATCCCAGCATGTACAGGCCTGTAATCCTGACTTCAGTACTGGGCAAACTGGTTGAAACTATAATAAAGAACAATATTGTCAGACATAGATGAGTCAACATGGTTTTTGTAAAGGGAAATCATGCCTCACCAATCTACTAGAATTCTTTGAAGGGATCAAAAAGCATGTGGGTCAAGGGGATCCAGTGGATATAGTGTATTTAGATTTTCAGAAAGCCTTTGCAGGGTGCCTCTCCAAAGGCTCTTAAGCAAAGTAAGTTGCCACGGGATAAGAGGGAAGGTACTTTCATGGATTGGTAACTGGTTAAAAGAGGAAACAAAGGGTAGGTATAAATGGTCAGTTTTCAGAATGGGGAGGGGTAAATAGTGGTATCCCCCAGGGGTCTGTTCTGGGACCAGTCCTATTCAATATATTTATAAATGATCTGGAAAAAGGAGTAAATAGTGAGATGGCAAAATTTGCAGATGATACAAAATTATTAAAGATAGTTAAGACCCAGGCAGATTGCGAAGAGCTACAGAAGGATCTCTCAAAACTGGGTGACTGGGCAACAGAATAGCAGATGAAAGTTAATGTTGATAAATGTAAATTAATGCACATTGAAAAGAATAATCCCAACTATACGTATAAAATGTTGGGGTCTAAATGAGCTGTTCCCACTCAAGAAAGATCTTGGAGTCATTGTGGATAGTTCTGTGCAAACATCCACTCAATGTGCAGCGGCAGTCAAAAAAGCGAACAGAATGCTGGGAATAATTAAGAAAGGGTTGGATAATAGGACAGAAAATATCATGTTCCCTCTATATAAATCCATGGTACACCCACATCTGGAATACTGGGTGTAGATGTGGTCGCTCCATCTCAAAAAAGATATATTGGAATTGGAAAAGGTTCAGAAAAGGGCAACAAAAATTATTAAGGGTATTGAACGGCTTCTGTGTGAGGAGAGATTAATAAGCCTGGGACTATTTAGCTTGGAAAAGAGACGGCTAAGGGGAGATATGGTTGAGGCCAATAAAATCATGACTGGCTTTGAGAAAATAAATAAGGAAGTGTTGTTTACTACTTCTCATAACACAAAAACTAGGTGTCACCAAATGAAATTAATAGGCAGCAGGTTTAAAACAAGTATAAAGGAAGTATTTCTTCCCAGTCAACCTGTGGAACTCCTTGCCAGAGGATATTGGGAAAGCCAAGACCATAACAGAGTTCAAAAAAGAACTAGATAATTTCATGGAGGATAGGTCCATCAATGTTTATTAGCCAGGATGGGCAGGGATGGTGTCCCTAGCCTCTGTTTGCCAAAAGCTGGGAATGAGCGACAGGGGATGGATCACTGGTTGATTCCCTGTTCTGTTCATTCCCTCTGGGGCACCAGACACTGGCCACTGTCAGAGGACAGGAGACTGGGCTAGATGAACCTATTTGTCTGACCCAGTAGGGCCGTTCATATGACACCAGCTGGGGATCTGGCCCCATTTATGCTGATGGAGTTGTGATCCATTGACAGCAGCTGGGGATCTGGCTTGAACAATTTGTAGTAACATACAATACGTTTTTGGGTAACTGTTTGTACGAACTGGCTTTGAGTTCCTTCAGAAACAGCAAACGCCAGACAAAGTGGAATATAAACAAACTGTAGAGGGAAAATGCCTGTTAGATCAAGATTTTAAAAAAAAAGAAGAAAGAAAAGAAAAGAAAAAAGAATTAAGACCTTGTCTATGCTCATATTTTAGGGGGGGAGATTTTCAAAGATGCAAATGGCCAATTTTGAGTCATAAAACCACCATTGAAATAAATACATAAATCAATGGAATGAATCCACATTGGCAGTGGATCACCACTGAGACAATCAGAAGAGCAGATAAGACAGATTTGCAAGGGATCCATGAGGCTCTGTGCAGGCGGGTGACGCCTGCGTAAACGAACGAGGAATTCTTTTCACACCAAAGACATGAACAAGAATTCCAGAATAAGTTTGGGGAGGTGGATGTGTATACCCCTTCACCGAATCCAGCCTCCTTTGGCAGCGTGAGCCCTCATTTCAGATAGAGAAGAGCTGTTGTATCTAGGTGGTGGGCCGCATTGTGACTTCAACACCACAGCCATGGGGGCCGGGGCTCAGAGGTGCTCCCTAAAGAGAAAGAAAAGCCCATCCACCACCCTCACCCTATTTCGCCTCTTTGTGATAACTTTCATCCCCTTCTGCAACCCCTCCTATTCTAGGGTTTTTCCCCTCCCCCTATCTCAGCCCCTGCTCCTGCACCATGTAGTGTCTGTCTGTTTTACGACCCCCGGGTCAAATTCTACCCATCGCTCCCCTGCGAGCCAGCCCTTCTGTTCCTCTTTAAAGCAGTGAGCAGATGCACCTTCAGCGCATGTTACTGCGCGCATTCAGATTGCTGGAGCGTGTTCCATAACTGCAAAGTAGCCAATTCTGGTCGGAAACCGTTCGTGGCATGGCGTTAACTCTAGTTTTACAAACTGTTTGCTGTTGCTACCAGGAGCAGTTGCTGACACCTAGCTATTCTTTTTGGTTGCCCCATCATAGTTTGCTAACCCTCGCCTTTCCCCATCCACTGATTCTTAAGCGGAGAATGTCACCCGTGGGTTTACTTGTCAGTAATACAATAAGAGTTTGTTAGACAATTTCTGTCTCTATGGATAGAAATTCCATGCTTGAATAAGAAAACTATAGCAACAGGAATATACTAGCAACCACCAGCCCAGGATGGTGATGGTGATTGCGAAATGCTCACAGAGATTAGAGAGGCTACAAAAATAGAAGATTCACTAATAATGGGGAATTTTAACTATCCCTGTACAGATTGGGTATGTGTCATCTCTGAACAGAGATAAAATTTCCAGACTCCATTAACAACGGCTTCTTGGGAGTGGCTAGTCCTAGAACCCACAAGAGGAGAGACGATTCTTCATTTAGTCCTAAGTGACGCAGAGGATCTGGTCCAAGAGGTGAATATAGCTCAACTGCTTGGCAACAGCGACCGTAATGTAATTAAATTTAAACATCCTTGGGAGGGAAATACCAAAGAAGCCCACTACAGTAGCATTTAACTTAAAAAAAGAGGAACTGCCCAAAAATGAGGAAGCTAGCTCAACGGAAAATAAAAGGAACAGTCACAAGAGTGAATTGCCTGCATGCTGTATGGAAACTTTTTAAAACCACGATAACAGAGGCTCAAATTGAATGTATGCCCAAATTTAATTTAAAAAAACAGTAAGAGGACCCAAAAAAAAAAAAAAAGCCACTGCAGCTAAACAACAAAAAAGAGGCAAAAAGGCATCCTTTAAAAATTGGAAGTCAAATCTGACTGAGGAAAACAGAAAGGAAACATGAACTGTGGCTGGTTAGATGTAAAAGTTTATTTAGGCAGGCTGAAAAGCATTTGAAGAGCCACTAGCAAAAGGCACAAAAAGCTTTTTGAGTACATCAGAAGCAGGAAGCCTGCCAAACAGTCAGTGAGGCCACAGGGTGATGGAGGTGCTAAAGGAGGACCAGGCTGTGGGGAGAAGCTAAGTAAATTCTTTGCATCGGTCTTCATGACTGAGAGGATGTGAGGGAGATTCCCAAACCTGAGCCATTCTTTTTAGGTGACAAATCTGAGGAACTGTGCCAGACTGAGGTGTCATTAGAGGAGGTTTGGGAACAAATTGATAAACTAAACAGTAATAAGTCACCAGGACGAGATGGGGTTCACCCAAGAGTTCTGAAGGAACTCAAATGTGAAACTGCAGAACTACTAACTGTGGTATGTAACCTATCATTTAAATCAGCGTCTGTACCAGATGACTGGAGGATAGCTAATATAACACCCATTTTTTTAAAATGGCTCCAGAGGCGATCCTGGCAGTTACAGGCCAGTAAGCCTAACTTCAGAACCGGACAAATTGGTTGAAACTATAGTAAAGAACAGAATTATCAGACACATAGATGAACATGGTTAGTTGGGAAGGCATCAACGTGGTTTTTGTAAACAGAAATCATGTCTCACCAATCTATTAGAATTCTCTGAGGGGATCAACAATCATGTGGACAAGGGTGACCCAGTGGATAGAGTACTTGGACTTTCAGAAAGCCTTTTCCAGGTGCCTCACCAAAGGCTCTTAAGCAAAGTAAGCTGTCAAGGGATAAGAGGGAAAGTCCTCTCACGGATCAGTAACTGGTTAAAGATAGGAAACAAAGAGTAGGAATAAATGGTCAGTTTTCAGAATGGAGAGCGGTAAATAGTGGTGTCCCCCAGGGATCTGTGCTAGGATGAGTCCTATTCAACATATTCATAAATGATCTAGAAAAAGAGGTAAACTGTGAGGTGATAGTTTGAAGATGATACAGAATTACTCAAGATCGTTAACTCCAAGGCTGGTTACAAAGAGTTACAAAGGGATCTCTCAGAACTGGCTGACTGGGCAACAAAATGGCAGATGAAATTCATTGTTGAGTAATGCAAAGTAATGCACGTTGGAAACATAATCCCGGCTATACTTACAAAATGATGGGGTCTAAATGAGCTGTTACCACTCAAGAGAGAGATCTTGGAGTCATTGTGGTTAGTTCTCTGGAAACATCTGCTTAATGTGCAGCGTCAGTCAAAAAAGCAAACAGAATGTTAGGAACCATTAGAAAATGAATAGGTAACAAGACCGAAAATATCGTATTGCCTCTATATAAATCCAGAGTTTTACTACAGTGTGTGGTTCTGGTCACCCCATCTCAAAAAAGATATATTAGAATTGGAAAGGCTACAGAGAAGTGCAACAAAGACAATTCAGGGACGGAACAGCTTCCTTATGAGGAGAGATTAAAAAAACGGTGACTGCTCAGCTTGGAAAAAGAGACAGCTAAAGGAGGGATATGATGGAAATCTATAAAATCATGGCTGCTGTGGAGAAAGTGAATATGGAAGTGTTAGTTACCCCTTCACAAACACAAGAATCGGGGTCACCCAATGAAATTATTAGGCAGCAGGTTTAAATCAAACAAAAGGAAGTGTTTCTTAATGATTCCCACCATTCTGTTCGCTTTGACTGCCACTACACGTTGAGTGGATGTTTTCAGAGAACTATCCACAATGACTCCAAGATCTCTTTCTTCCTGTGCTGTTGAGGAGGATGAAAGTCCCAGGGAAGGAGAGCATCCAACTGGAACAGAAGGAAAAATCCCATAGTTGGGACCCTCCTTCCAGATGATGTTTTGGTATCCTCTAGCACTGAGGATACCTCTCTGGGGGAGGGAACCAGCTATTAGGAAGACACAGGTATTAGTAATGAGCCATTTGATCATTAGAAACATAGATAGCTGGGTTCACGATGACCAGGAGAACCGCATGGTGATTTGCCTGCCTTGTGCAAAGGTTGCAGATCTCGAGACATCTAGATAGACTTATGTGTAGTGCTGAGGAGGAGCTGGTGGTCGTGGTAGATGGAGGTACCAATGACATAGGGAAGGATAGGAGAGACATCCTGGAGGCCAAATTTACACTGCTGGGTAAGAGATGGAAGTTCAGGACCTCTATGGTAGCATTCGCTGAGATTCTCCCAGTTCCACATGTAGGGGCAGTTAGACAGAACTGCAGAGTCTCAATGCGTGGATGAGACGATGGTGCAGGGAGGAGGAGTTTAGAATTATTAGGAACTGGGGAAACTTTTGGGAAAGGGGGAGCCTATACAGGAAGGATGGTCTCCACCTAAACCAAAATGGAACCAGATTGTTGGCAATTAACATTAAAAAGGTCATAGAACAGTTTTTAAACTAAGGGCTAGGGGAAAGCTGAGAGGTGCGGAGGAACACGTGGTTCGGACATCCCTTAGGGGAGGATCTATTAATAGAGTATCTCTATGTCCTAGTGGGGACAAGAGGATGGAAAATGATAAAATATAGGCAGGGTCTGATCAGAAACAGTCAAATAAAAAAGAGTCCCATTCAATTACATCGTGTAATGGCAGACAGCTAGAAGGAAACAAGTTTTTAAAGCGCTTATATACCAGTGCTAAAAGTCTAAATGATAAAATGGGTGAACTAGAGTGCCTCGTATTAAATGAGGATATTGATATAATAGGATCGCAGAAACCTGGTGAAATGAGGATAATCAATGGGATACAGTAATACCAGTGTACAAAAATATATCAGAAGGACAGAACAGGTGGTGCTGGTGGGGGAGTGGCACTATATGTGAAAGAAAGCGTAGAATCAAATGAAGTAAAAATCGTAAATGAATCAAATTGGACCATCGAATCTCTATGGATGGAAATTCAATGCTCTAACAATAACAATATAGTGGTAGGGATATATTACTGACCACCTGACCAGGATGGTGATAGTTACAGTGAAATGCTCAGGGAGATTAGAGAGGCTATTAAAATTAAAAACTCTATATAATAATGGGGGATTTCAATTATCCCCATACTGACTGGGTACATGTCCCCTCAGGATTGAATGCAGAGAGATAGTTTCTTGGCACCTTAAACGACTGCGTCTTGGAGCAGCTGGTCCTGGAATCCACCAGAGGAGAGGCAATTCTTGATTTAGTCCTAAGTGGAGCACAGGACCTGGTCCAAGAGGTGAATATAACTGGACTGCTTGGTAATAGTGACCATAATATAGTTACATTTCATATCCCTGTGGCAGGAAAAACACCACAGCAGCCCTACACTGTAGCATTTAATTTCAGAAAGGGGAACTACACAAAAATTAGAAGGTTAGTTAAACAGAAATTAAAGGGTACAGCGCCAAAAGTGAAATCTCTGCAAGCTGCGTGGAAACTTTTTAAAGACACCATAATAGAGACTCAACGTAAATATATACCTCACATTAAAAACATAGTAAGAGAACCAAAAAAGAGCTACCGTGGCTAAACAACAAAGTAAAACAAGCAGGGAGAGGTAAAAAGGCATCCTTCCCGCATAGGCTCCCCCTTTCCCAAAAGTTTCCACAGTTCCTAATAAATCAAACCCCTCCTCTCTACACCATTGTCTCATCCACGCATTGAGACTCTGCAGTTCTGTCACTGCTGCATTCAAATCTGGGTGGCTGGAGAATGGTGGTTGTTAGCTGGGCACCCAGCTCTGAAGGCATCACCCTGCCAACAGCAGTGCAGAAGTAAGGGTGGCCGTACCATATCATGCCACCCTTACTTCTGTGCTGCTGGCTTCAGAGCTGGGTTGTCCGAGAGTGGCGGCTGCTGACTGACAGCCCAGGTCTGAAGGCAGCAGTGCGGAAGTAAGGGTGGCAATACCATACCATGCCGTTCGTACTGCTGCTGCTGGCGGTGGCTCTGCCTTCAAAGGTGGGATCCCCGCCAGCAGCTGCCGCTCTCCAGCTGCCCAGACCGCACTACCGCCAGCAGCAGCACAGAAGTAAGGGCAGCAGTGCCGCAACCCAACCGTAATCTTGTAACCCCCCTACAACTCCTTTTTGGGTCAGGACCCCTACAATTACAGCCCCGTGAAATTCCAGATTGAAATAGCTGACAACATGAAATTTACCATTTTAAAAATCCTATGACTGTGAAATTGACCAAAATGGACTGTGAATTAGGTAGGGTCCTACCCCTGACCCATGTCACTCATAGTGCCTCACTCATCCTGACAGACAGCTGGCAGGATCTCCCTCCCCAAATTTACTTCCCCCTGAGCATGTGCATGGCAGAATCCAATTTCTCCTTTGTGGGCACCTGCTGTTCTGTGATCCATTACCACTGGGTTATTCCACTTCCTCTTCCAAGCATGCAGGCTTCCCTTATCATTGCTGTGTTATTCATCTGTCTCTCTAGCTTCACACTGCAGTGTCATCAGGCAGCGCTGTTCAGAGACCTGACTGCTTCTCTAGCTCCCCAGTGCTTCACCGCTGCTGGAAGGAATCATAGAAATGTAGGGCTGGAGGGGACCTCGAGAAGTCATCAAGTCCAACCCCCTGGGCTGAGGCAGGACCAAGTAAAATTAGACCATCTCTGATAGGTGGGATAAGCCTTCATTTCTATTACACACACACGTGGCTCCACCTGCAGACTCTATATTGTGAAGCTAGAGAGAGGAAATATGGGGTGGATTTGTGGGGAGGGGACAGAGGACACTCCGTGTTTGAAAGATGAGGAGGAATAACCTGGCTGTAATGGATCAGAGCGCTCCACGTGCCCCCTTCGCACTTCAGAGAAGGAAAATTTGCACAGAGGTCAGGTTTTTTTTTACCTTTCTCAGGTCTAGTCTACGCTGGAGGGGGGATTGATCTAAGTTTCACAACTTCAGCTACATGAATAACATAGCTGAAGTCAAGGTACTTAGATCTACCCACCGCAGTGTCTTCGCTGCGGTGAGTCGACAGCAGACGCTCCTCTGTCGACTCCACCTGCACCTCTCGCTCCAGTGGAGCACCGGAGTCAATGGGAGAGCGCTCGGCGGTCGATTTATCACATCTAGACTAGACGCGATAAATTGACCCCCACTGGATCGAATGTAGACAAGCCCTCATTCTCCCCAGCCATTATTGTGCTGTGTCTCTCTTCTTTGCTATGCCCCTTTCTTTCCTCTCACCCTGCCAGAGGGAATGACTCCTGTCTGGGTTCTCTCTCTTTACTCCAGCGGGCGACAGGATGGTGAGAGAGGATGAGGAAGAGAATCCACAGCAAGTAGGCTGTAAGGAGCCAAAACCCCATGGGGCATCATCCAGATGCTCCAAAGAAGACATTGCATCAAGCCTCCAGCACGAAAAAGCCTCTGAGAGTCAGCACAGGGCAGAAAGGCAGCAGGGAAAGCAGCCAGGGAAGAAAGGGTGTCAAGCCATTAGTTCTAGTAGAGGTGGAAAGGACATCCGGGAAACCTCAATGCAGCAGAGAACCCATACAAGAGGGAACAAAAACCCACCTACCGAATGTGAGAAAAGATTCAACATGAGCAAACAGCTTGGCAGATCTCAGACCCTGCACTCGGGAGAGAAGCCGTATAAATGCCAGGAGTGCGGGAAGAGTTTCAATCAGAGCTCCAACCTTATTCTGCACCAACGAACGCACACGGGGGAGAGGCCCTACAAATGCCTCGACTGCGGGAAAAGTTTCAATCGGAGTTCGAGCCTCGTCGTGCATCAGAGAATCCACACGGGAGACAAACCCCACAAATGCACCAAGTGCGGGAAGAGTTTCATTCAGAGCTCCAACCTGACGACGCACCAAAAAATCCACACGGGAGAAAAAAACTGTCAGTGCCCAGAGTGTGGGAAAATGTTCAGTGACAACTCAGCCCTGATTAAGCACCGAAGAATCCATTCGGGACAGAAACCCTATAAATGCCCGGAATGTGGGAAAGGGTTTAGTGACAGCTCAACCTGTATTCGACACCAGAGAACCCACACGGGAGAGAGACCCTACAAGTGCCTGGACTGTGGGAAAAGCTTCAATCTGAGCTCCAACCTAGTTACGCACCGGAGAATCCACACGGGGGAAAGACCCTATAAATGCCTCGACTGTGGGAGAAGCTTTAGTCAGAACTCGCATCTGATTAAACATCAGAAAGTCCACACGAGGTTGAAATCTTGAATGTGGGAGCGGTTGCAGTCGGGGCTTTGGTTGGGTTTGGAATCAGCAAATCCATACAGGGAAGAAACTTTCTCAATGTCCTGAGAAGGGAAAATGTCATGGGGGTGGGGGAATGCAATCAATGGTTTTTTTGGGGGGGGGCGGGGGGAAACTGGACATATGAATGCTTGCTGGGAGGGGAGGAGAATTTTTGAGTGGGGAGGGATGGGGAAGACAGGCATAAAGTGGCTTGACTTGGTGCGAAATGGGACAATCCCGCAGCGATCTGGCCTTCCATCTGCCATTCGTTTTATCGAAAAGCAGCGCGGCTGTGATGGCTGTCTCACCACCATGGAGAAAATAGCTCCAGCAGGGTGTGTGCCCTGACCCTCCCCAGTGCCACCCCTGGGGCCACCCCGGACATTGGTGGCTTCGCAGGATTGAGCCAGATCTGAGAACTGCACTACACGACATCTGGGACGACACCATTGACTGAGATCCCAGGCTGATGCAGTGGTCCCCGGTGGACTGGGTGTGTTTGATGAAGATGTTTGATGGCTCAGAGCTGCAGCATGGGAAGGGGGGGATTATGGGAGAGGAGAAATGAGCATGAGTGATAGGGATGGGGAGAAGAGCCATGGAGAGGTGCGGGGGGGCAGGAGGAGGGGGATATGGGGCGAAAATGACAGAAGGTTGAGGGAACTAGCCAGGGATGTCTGTCAGCATCAAATTCTCTCTTCCCATGTGTGTCGTGATCTATAGGGGCTGCCTTTCTTGGGGAAGTAGGGAGTCTGAGCTGCTCTCCCTACCTTTGAATGGGGGCAGGGGTGTGGGGTCCCTGTCCCCCTGGGGGTTGAGTCTGATTTCCCCCTCCCTCTTCCCCCTCATGTGACCCTTGTGCCTCTGGGGATGTCTCTTCCCTCATCCCTGCCCCACTTATATAAGATGGGATATGGGGACAGGGCTGTCTCTTGGGGGGTGTCTGAGCCCCTCTCCCTGCCCCCACTCATGGGATTAGGGGCGTTGTCCATGGGAGGGGGGGTCAGACCTCCTTCCCCACCATGTAAGCCAAGATGGGGGGGGGTCTCCTCTTAGACTGAAGGGCTCTGCCCCTCACCATGTGAGCTGGGTTGAGGGAGACTGGGCCCTGGTGATGGGAAGATAAGAGACGTGCTTGGCTCATGCCCTGAGAACACGCTGTGGACACGGGGCAGTGAGGAGAGCTCATTGGGGCTCAGGTTCAGGGAACTAGCTCCTTGTCCCGCCTCTTCTGCCCAAGTTACTGTCAGAGGCATGTCATAAAGCTGCCAAGATTTTGGGACCTAGCCCATGTCTGTGATTTCTCTCCCCCACCCTATTTGTAGCGACACACTTCAGATATTTCAGAGCATGACTATTCTCCCTGTTCCACGATCGCAAAATGCACAGGGTGCGGGTGGAGCGCTTAGGCTACGCGGTTGTTATGTGATTCCTAGTGGAGAAACCACTATTCTAGGACTATTCCTGGGTCTGCCCCTGGCCCGCTGGGTGACCGTGGGCAAGGCCCATCAGCTGCCCGTGCCTCAGCTTCCCATCTGTAAAATGGGGGTCATTGGGGGGGGGGTTTACTGATGTAAAGCTCTGTTTAAAAACTGGGTCTTTTTATGCTTCTCTAGCTCCAGCAACGTATCAGCTGTTAATATTGGTGCAAACATCAACAGACTAATTGACCCCTCCTCCAACATTTTTCTGTTAAAAAAGCTAGGAAATGCACTGCCAAAAAACTTTGTTAACACAGGCTAAGGCTGCCTTAGGGTGACCAGATGTCCCGATTTTATAGGGACAGTCCTGATTTTTGGGTCTTTTTCTTATATAGGCTCCTATTACCCTCCACCCCCGTCCCGATTTTTCCCATTTGCTGTCTGGTTACCCTAGGCTGCCTGGTGATAACTCGTGCCCTTGCAGAAGGCAGAGTTCAGGGGAAAAAATCCTTCTGAAAACCAGGCAATACAGAGTTAAGGTACATGCCCATGCAACCTTAGCTCCGCCCCCTTGGAGCTGGCAGCGTTCGGGGGAAGCTGTACTGAAAGGTGGGAGATCCCTGTTCAAATCCCTTTTCCCCACCCAGGCTGCGTGGGGAATTGGCCTGGGGTGTCCCACGTCCTGGGTAACTGCTCTAGGCTAAAAGTTATAAGAGAGTCGTGCCCCTCCCAACAGCTGTTTTGGGTGCAGTTAGGAGAGATCTGATCATGAGTACGGCTGTTGTGACAATTGGCCTATAACTCTTGCCTACTTAGGAGTTCACCGTGGAAAGTAGGTCAAGTTATTTTCAATAGAATATGTTCTAAACAGATCATAGAATATCAGGGTTGGAAGGGACCTCAGGAGGTCATCTAGTCCAACTCCCTGCTCAAAGCAGGACCTATCCCCAGAGAGATTTTCGCCCCGATCCCTAAGTGGTCCCCTCAAGGATTGAACTCACAACCCTGGGTTTAGTAGGCCAGTGCTCAAACCAGTGAGCAGATGCAAGAGAAGCAGCCAGCGAGCCTAAGTCCAAACAACACAGGGCAAGTTGATGCGATATAAGGCTGGTGTTGAAATTATGTAAGGTGAAAACAGGAGAAGTGAAGATGGACATTAATAAGCCAAAATTGGTGAGACAAATATTAGGCCTAATTGATGGACAAAATAAGGAGGGAGATGAACTCTGCCTCCCACTTTTTTTCCCTTCGGGGGTATCTTAAAAAGAGACTGGAAATGAGATCAGTTCTCCTCTCCCGTCCCAGCTTACTTCGCCTCATCTCATCTCCCCCCAGCTCATCCCCCCCAACCTACCAGCACTTCATCTCATCTCGACTCATCTAAAGGACTTGCTCCTCTTTAGAGAACTGCGTTTTCACCTGTGAGTGCTGAAAGTCATCTCATTACCGTGACGTCCCGATCTCAGCCCACCAGTGGGGAGATAGAATTACCAGCACCAGGAAGGTGCATGAGATCCTGTATTGTATTCCCTTCCTTTGTTGTTTTATTTTCTGCCCCACTGTTTCTTTCCTCTCATCTTACCTTGCTCTCTTGGCTTCTTGTCAAATCCTGAAGTCAAGTATATTGCAATCATCCAAACCTGCCTTGTGGAAGGAGAAAGGATGCCATCAAATGACAGCCCTGACCAATTCATAACTAACCGGATCACGCAGCTGGTATTGTGGTTCACTTGCCAGACAAAGCATCCACTTGTAACTAACCAGTAGTCCAAAAACATCCACAAAAGCCATATTTCACCCATCTTCTCTGTCCCAGCTCTCCTCCACCCTGTCTGTCCCTGTTCAGAACAGGATACGTGAATGCCATTCTAATCAGGACTGAGACTAAAGTTAACCATCTCCCTTTCAGCAAAGAAAGGTTGCCCTGAAAACAGGAGACTCTGAAGCAGAGAGGTTTCGATAAGCTCTACATTTGTTTTGTATAATCACTCAACTGCAGTTTCCAGATCAAGGCCATACATAAAAAGAACAGCCATACTGGGTCAGACCAAAGGTTGATCTAGCCCAGTGGCCAATGCCAGGTGCCCCAGAGAGAATGAACAGAACAGGTGATCAAGTGATCCATCCCCTGTCGCCCATTCCCAGCTTCTGGCCAACAGGCGAAGGACACCATCCCTGTCCATCCTGGCTAATAGCCATTGATTTTGATTTTGGCCTGTTTTGATTTCTTGTTCTTTTCTTGTGTTTAATCAATAAACTTTCAATTTGAATGGAGACACTTTGGGGTGTTGGCCAACTCACCGAGTGAAATGAAGGGCTCTGTTTAAAACTATCCCCAAACCCATCTATTGCTGTTTAATGCTGGACACACAGAGTTGATAAACACCTTGAACTCTTTGGGGCTTTAGAGATCAGAATCTATACAACTGGGCCGGGACGGCCCCACCTAGCTTTGGCTAGTTGGGAGATAATATTGAGGCTTAGGTATGAGATGGGCACCTGGTGCTTGCCTGAGGCAGCAGAGTGCATACCCAGTGCACTTTTACAGCAAAAATTTCGGTGCCTAGTGAGTTTCGGTGCATGTTAATTGGCAGCCAGGCGGAGGGTTGGTAGATCACAGTGGTGCCGAAAATTGCGATTTGGGTGCCTAAATCTGGAGTGCTCCAGATACCTAGGAACCCTCTGTGATCTGGGTATGGTCTCCAGGTATCCTTTATGGCCTCCAGGCATCCCTCACAACCCCTCCACACTTAAAAAGGACACAGGGTGACAAGAAGAAGGTTAGAGCTGGTGATTGAGAGCTGTGGATATGAGGGGCTTAGGCAGTGCTTAAATTTGTAATGAAAGAGGTGTTGGGGCTCAAGGACATGTTTTTACTTTAATAATTGACACAACAAGCCCAGAGGTGCTGGGGCTCTGAACCACCAGGCCCAGAGGTGCTGGGGCTCTGAACTGCCAGGCTCGGTGCCAGGGCTCAGCCCTGGCTCAAATTACACCCTGGATTTGGGTAGTGGGGTTGATAGATTCCAAGTCCAGGAGAGACCATTGTAATCATCTTGTCTGACCACCTGTATTGCACCAGCCAGAGAACTTCCCCCAGAGAATTCCTGGAGCAGAATCTTTTTAGCAAAAACCTCCAATCTTGATTTCAAAATTCTCAGTGACAGAGAATCCGCCATGGCCTTTGGTAAATTCCGCCAGTGGTTAGTTAGTCTTGTAGGCCTTTCTTGAACACGAGTCATTAGGGAGGCCTTTAATTTTTGGCAGACAGGATTAGGGAGGTAACTAGATCAGTAGACTGAAAACTGAATGTTTGGGCCAAGATAAGTACACCTCTACTTCAATATAACACTGTCCTTGGGAGCCAAAAAATCTTACCACGTTATAGGTAAAACCGTGTTGTATTGAACTTGCTTTGATCCACCGGAGTGCGCAGCCCTGCCCCCCGGAGCACTCCTTTACTGTGTTATATCCAAATTCGTATTATATCGGGTGGCGTTATATCAAGGTAGTGGTGTATATAGTGTGACAGACCCAGGCCAGTGGGGTACAGGAGTCTGGTAGAGGGCAAATATACTGGTCACTGGATGAGTAGTTTTCTGTTCCCTGAGTGACCAGAGCAGGGGCTGCACTAGAGTAATCAGGAACCTGACGCCTAATCACCACTGTAGGACAGTGCTTGTATTGGCGGGAGAGCTTCTGCCACACATCCGCTACCGCCTCTCCACGGAGATGGATTAACTAAAGCTGACGAGCTTTCAGAGCTCTCTTCCCTCAGCATAGAGCGTATCTTCATTAAAGCACTCCGCGAGTGCGCCACAGTAGTTTTTAAGAGGTAGACCTGCTTACTTAGCTTAAAAGGACAGAATGTCTGAGCTATTTAAGAGAGAAGAGAGAACACCCAGGGAAAAACATTATAAAAAACAAGGATAACAATGGAAAAGAAAAAGTCATGAGCTTAAAGAGAGGAAAGCTGACTGCAGGACAGAGCATGCTTGCCCACAGGGTTGGCCTTTGCCAAGTAACCAACGCCATTGATACAGCATGTAATGCAACGCTATAAGGGAATTGATACATATAATGCTTGTAAAATGTATGAAAGAGGGGAGGGGACTTGTTTGTAATTCAGATGGTGGTACTGCCCAGTACCCACATTTGAGTTTGATTAACTTGGCGTCAAGCTTTATGCCAAAATAAGAAACCCGAGTTATTTAGAGTGGATGTTATGAACATGAGTCTCTTGGTGGATCAAGCTGGAGGGAGGCTTCAAAGGCTTTCTCCCTTGTAAGTGACTGGCAGTGGCTTCGGATCGGATCCATTTCAACCTGGGCAGGTATAATGGATCATAGCATCGATTCAATTTACTTACCTGTAAACGGCAAAGCAAGGTCCTGTGGCCCTTAATATGACTAACAGACGGTATTGGAGCATAAGCTTTCGTGGGTGAATACCCACTTTGTCAGATGCATGTGGGTATTCACCCACGAAAGCTCACGCTCCAAAACATCTGTTAGTCTATAAGGTGCCACAGGATTCTTTGCTGCTTTTACAGATCCAGACTAACACGGCTACCCCTCTGATATTTATTACCTGTCTAGCTTTACTGTCAAGGATCACAGCCCAGCACTTTAGCAATGGCATTGGCAGGGCTTAAATTTGAAGCGATTTCCAGGTCATTGGGGAACTAAGTTAAATCCAAAGGTGGACCCTATAGACTCCCAGATAGGTATTAGGGAGAAATTGGGTCTGGGGGTGGAAAAGGAATGTCACTGAATAGTGCTAAATAACAAACGCAACCAAAAAAGAAAAGGCAAAAAACTTGTTATTGCAGAGAGTTATCCTAAAAATAAAAGCCCAGGGTAGACAAGTAAAAAAAATTAACCCTTATGTAAAAAATGTTGAGGAAGAAAAGAATGGGCTGAAAGAGCAAAGAAGGGATCTGTAAAGCGCGTGCCATGCAGCCTGGCCGAGCAGTTTTAAAATAAAGTAAAAGTTGTAACAATATTTGAAAGGTACTTTCCAGATGTATGTAAAAGAAGGCTGGGCAAAGCACAGCAGAAGTCTGTTGAGTGCCAATAAAATGTTAAAAGCTAGGACCCATCTGCAGCCATAAAAAATAGGATCTTCTTCTTGTTTTTCTCATAAAGCAAAAACAACGAAAAAAGCCCAAATCAAGGCTGCAGTTTCACAAGGATTATTTCTAGTGGCTAAAACATCACAAACACAAGGTGCCACCTTACCAAATAAATGTAAAAAGCATAACAGGCAAATCAAAGTTGTAGGGAGGAAAAACAAACTAAATTAAAAACATTCTCAAATAACAATAATAACCCCCCCCACACACACACACAAGTTTGTTAACTGTTACCTTAAATCCAAGGTAGAAAGCAGCTGTCCTTCAGCAACTGTATTTAGTAAGTACAGCTTTGCAGGCAAAGTGTATGAAGCTAAACAAATAAGTGCAACCAAAAAAAAAAAAAAAAGCAAGCTTAAAGTTGCCAAAAGAAAATTGGCTACAAAATGTGTCACTTTAAAAACATAAGTAATTAAATAAAAACAGTCACGTTTTTGCACAAATTAACACCGCAGAGTTAAAAAACTTAAAACAGTTACAAATTGTAAAAATGTTTGAAAGTCTTTTAAAAAGTAATACACTAAAGTGTTAAATGTGCTTGATTCAATAATAAAACCCAGTTATGGCAGGGAAACTCGGTGCAGTCATGCTGAATAAAATCAAACCAACCATGCAAAGTAACAGCGACCGCCCCTGTGCATTTTTCCCCACAAAGCCTTTAGAGCCGCTTCTGTTGCTCTTGGTTCCTCAAGAACTTCGTTCCACTCCCGTCTGGTCGCTCTGGTTCCTGTATATGGCACACAGCAAAGCTCTACTGAGTTGATCAGACTCAAGCATAGAGGGCAGGTGGAGGACGTACCCCTCGCCCATCCTTAAACAGCAAACCTCTTCCCTTGTAGACATTTACCCATTAACCGGCGTTCGCTACACATTGCATCGCCCGTTTTGGGATTGGCTGATCACTTTGTAGGAACCAATCCCTGTACAGCATGCTCAATCCATGCACTGTTATTGGATGATTTACTTTTTACCTCATCTTACAATCCAGGCATCTCTTACCCATTGTTTTTATGTCCATTGTAGATGGTTCCCTAGGGGTTCCCGCTTACGTTGGCTCATACAAACATTCTGCTTCCAGCCCGCTGATTTATTTACCTCCCTAATCCTGTCACCTGAGAAATTAGGCCTGACCCATGTTCAATTACTCATGTTAAGTCAGGCCTATGTTCCACTGGTTTTGGTTTTCTTTTTTATATTAGTATTTACATAAGAGCGGCCACAGTGGGTCAGACCAAAGATCCATCTAGCCCAGTCTCCTGTCTTCCAACAGCGGCCAATGCCAGGTGCCACAGAGGGGAATGAACAGAACAGGGAATCATCAAGTGATCCATCCCGTCGCTCACTCCCAGCTTCTGGCGAACAGAGGCTAGAGACACCATCCCTGCCCATCCTGGCTGATAGCCATTGATGGACCTACCCTCTGTAAACGTATCTAGTTCTTTGTTTTAGTTGCATTATATTTTGGGATTTTTGTCTTTGTTTTTTGCAGTGGACTACTTAGCAACACAATTTTAAGGCTGAATTATTTGAACCACCATTAATACGAGGCTTAAAGTACTAACTCGGAGGTGGAAGTTTACCTCTTTGGTACAGCCCACCAGGGTGTAAATCCACATTAGAAACTTGCTTTGCCTTTAAAGCATATATAGGTTTTCCGTTACTAACATTTCAGCGTTTTAACCCTGCTGTGCAATTTGGAGCCTCTTTTCCCAAAGCAAACACTTGTGCCGGCAACTTTGTCTGTAAGATGCTACACCTGCCTGTGTAAGTTTCCCAGATGCAAATAGCAGAACACATCTGGGAGTTTTTAGACTTTGTGTTGTTTTCTAACAGTATTTGGTTAGGGAAATTAAACATTTTTTATACCATGCCAGTTGCAGTGGTTTTACATTTATCTTCCTGCTATCAGACCCTTGTTGATTCTTTTATTATTATTATCATTTTGCACCAACTATTGTCATTTTTATTGTATTAAATTTTTAACATTTTTGGTGACCAAAGAGGCCAAGGTTTTTTTTGCTTCATTTTACTTAAGGCCAGGGCCGGTGCAAGGAAGTTTCGCACTCCAGGCGAAACTTCCACCTTGCACCCCACCCTCCAGCCCTGTGACAGCTCTCCCCCCCTGCCCTGAGGACACCCTCCCCCATGGAAGTTCCCCCCCAGGGAGCCATGCGGCACCTCCCCACCCCAGCTCACCTCTGCTCCGCATCCTCCCCTAGCACACTGCCCCCACTCTAATTCTCCTCCCCTCCCAGACTTGCAGTGCCAAACAACTGATTGGCGCTGCAAGCCTGGGAGGGGAGAGAAGTGGAGCAGCGACCGCACGCTTCAGGATAAACCTCTGTAAAAAAAAAATTTGGGGCACCACTTTTTGGCATCCCCAAATCTTGGTGCCCTAGGCAACCACCTAGTTCGCCTTAATGGTAGCACCGGCCCTGCTTAAGGCTGCTTTTACTTTGTACAGCATGTCTTTGGCACATGTTATTAGAACACATTGACTTAATTTTATAACTTTTTAAAAGCAATGACAACATTATGTATATTATAACAAAGCTTTATTAAGCAGGTTTTTTTCCTATTTAATGGCTCCAGTACTTTGCTTACAGTATTTTCTGTTGAAATGCTTGGTTATTGGTGTCAGTCTGGTTTTAGAGTATCATACTAATTTTGAACAGTTTGGGGGGGAAGGGTGCTTGCCTGCCATCCCCTCCCAGCCTAGGCAGTTTTATGTTTTGGCAGTATATTTTAAAATTTTAAAGTATACATTTTTGTTTAGAAAGTTCTTTTATCTGTTTGTTAATGATACTTCACCAAATTTTAGTGGGCATAATTTTTTATGCAGATTGGTAAAATTTAGTAACAAATAAACTCTATATTTTTGTGTAATATTTTTAATAGGCTTTAACCCTAAACTATTTGGACTTGTTTTTAGTGTCAGGCATTTCCGTGTGCTTTTATTTTTTTTATGTAGTTTTCAAACCTTTACTACGTAGTTTTTGTTTTTACTTCCTTAGTAACATTTATTTTACAGTACAGTTAAGCAGAACTTTTGGATAGGATTTGGCAGTTTTGACATGTTTTTGAATGCCCACTAAAGTAGCTTCATTATTTATAATTCATAAACTGTTAAAAAAAAAAACAGAATGTGGATGGCACTTTTAAATGGAATTTTGGTGATTGGGCTTCGCTCCTTATGTTTACTGATTGATTTTATTTTATTGATGCTGGGTTGCTTTGAAAGCACACGTATGCAGTGGATAGTGGGATGCAATGTATGCTGAATGTAATGCAATATGTAAATGTATCTAAAGGAAGACAGTTTCGGTGTAATTTTGGATGTGTGGTATACCCTGTACCCACCCCCAGGGCCGTCCAGATGGGGGGGCAAGTGGGGCAATTGGCCCTGGGCCCCACAGGGGCCCCCATGAGAGTTTTTCGGCGCCCTTGGAGCAGGGTTCTTCACTTGCTCCAGGGGCCCAGGAAAACTGTCGCAGGGCCCGGGCCCCTGGAGCTTCTTCCGCTCCGGGTCTTCGGCGGCACTTTGGTGGCGGGGGGGGGGGGGGGGGCCTTCCGCTCCGGGACCCGCCGCTGAAGTGCCCTGAAGAACCACGGTGGGGGGTCCTTCCGCCCCCGGGACCCACCGCCGAAGACCCCAGGCTCCCTGAATCCTCTGGGCGGCCCTGCCCACCCCCAATGTTGGAGTCTGATCAACTCAGTATAGCTTTGCTGTATGCCAAATAAAGGACTTTAAGTGACAAAACTGGAGTCAAACTGAGTTCTTGGGGAACATCTTGAAGGCTATCCCAAAAACACTTGCTGTTAAAAACGTACACCGTATTTCCAGTCTGAATGTGTCTAGCTTCAACTTCCAGCCATTGGATCATGTTAGACCTTTCTCTGCTAGACTGAAGAGCCCGTTATCAAATATTTGGTCTCCAGGTAGGTACTTATAGACTGTGATCAAACCACCCCTCAGCCTTCTCTTTGTTATGCTAAATAGATTGAGCTCCTGGAGTCAATAAAGCAGGTTTTCTAATCCTTTAATCATTCTTTTGGCTCTTCTCTGAACCCTCTCAAGATTATCAACATCCTTGAATTGTGGGCACCAGAACTGGACAGAGGATTCCAGCGGCAGTCGCACCAGTGCCAAACACAGAGGTAAAAATAACCTCTCTGCTCCTACTTGAGATTCCTCTGTTTATACATCCCAGGATGGCATTAGCTCTTTTGGCCAGAGTCACACTAGGAGCTCATGTTCCGCTGATTATCTGCCACAACCCCCAAATCTTTTTCAGAGTCACTGCTTCCCAGGATAGAGTTTCCCATCCTCTAAGTGTGGCCTATATTCTTTGTTTCTAGATGTGTATATTTACATTTAGCCATATTAAAATGCAGATTGTTTGCTTGTACTCAGTTCAGATTGCTCTGTACAAGTGGCATTAATTCATTAATTAATGACTTCATTAATTACCACTCCCCCAGATGTTGTGTCATCGGCAAATTTTATGAGTGATCATTTTCTGTTCTGATAAAAATGTTGAATAGGGTAGGGCCAAGAACCAATCTCTTGCGAGCAGTTCTTCTTTATCTGGTAAGCAGGGCTGGCACAACACATTAGGTGACCTTCAGTCACCTAGGGCACTAACATTTGGGAGGCAGTGACCCCAGCAGCTGGATCTTCCCCCGCCCCAGTCATTGTCGGTATTTTGGGGGTGAGACCTTCCACCGCCTCTGTTGGGGGCGCCATTTCAGGGATGGGACCTTCTGCCACCCAGGGCGCCAAAAAAGCTGGCGGCGCTCCTGCTAGTAAGACAGAATCTAGCAAAGGGTTCCCCGGCTGTGGTGTTTTTTAGTTAGGTGTGGTGAAAGAGCAATGGGTGTGATGCAGGCCAGCGCTGGCGCTGTAGTGTCGACAAGCCTAGAGTCTCCGAGCTAAATGCGGGAAAACAGCTGAACCAAAGGACCTGCTTTGGGGAATCGCCCCTGAAATTGTCCCCCCAGGGTAGCACAGTGCCCCGACTTAGCAGAGGCAGGAACTGGCTTTTCCAGTCTCTGCTGCTCAGCTTGTTCCCAGGACAGTTAATCTGCCCATGGATGCTGTAGCGGGAACTGGGAACCTCTGACCCTACTTATGTGTCCTTCTGCCCCTTTCATCTCAGCTCTCTATTTCAGCCTGCTGTCTCTGGCTTCTTCCTTCCCCTCTGCCCGGGGCATTACTATTCCCATAAGGTTGTGCATCTCAGTACAAGCAGAAGCTCTGGGATTTGGAGACACAGGGGGAGCAAAGAAGAGGGTGAGCAGGGGCTCTTTGTGCAGAGTCACTGTCCTGCCAGGTGTAGTGTGAAAAACTGCTCTCTGTTTTAATGTGCTACTTGGGGGTGTATTGAGCATGCTCGGTAACACCTGCTGAAGCCACTGCCCTTCATTCTGCCCTTACTTGGCATAAGATTCTGTGGACTGCTTTTTACTGGGGTTAAAAAGGTGCAAAGGGGGCAGATCAGAGGAGAGGGGTGGCCAGGGCCCCGGGGGTGGAAATTGGCTGGGAAGGGAGGTCAAGCAGCTGGAAGCAGGGATGAGGGAGTGAGGATTAAGCTCAGGGGAGAGACACTGCCAGAGGGTGACAGAGGGTAAAACCCCAGTACAGGGAGAGGCAGAAGGGGAACCGTTACCCTGGTGGACTGAGACACCAGTGTTTGCAAAAATGGGGGAAGGAGAAGGTTTCCCCCTCCTCCCCACAGACAGCACATCTCAGCATGGGCTTCCCAGGGCTGGGTTCTTAAAGGCACAGGCACAGGGCTGGGTTCTTAAAGGCACAGGCATCGCAATGCCTAGTCACTGCCACTCCTCTCTGTCTGATGTAACCTACTGCAGGAAACTTGATGCAGTGAAACATTTTACATACAGTCCCTCAGAAACAACGAATCCATTATCACTGTACCTGACTGCATAGAGTCTCCAAGCAGTTCACCAACTTGTCTTATCTGCTGCTGGATTCCCTGAATTACTCTTCACGCTTCATCATTTAGCTTTCTTATTGTGCTGATGTGCTGTTGAATTTAGATGTGTATAATCGTCATTGAAAATATGCACGCGTATTTGCTAGTGGTTTTAGCAATGACATCTGTCTCTCTAGTTTTGTCAACACAGGAAACGAAGCTGCGAAAAGAAATGATGTTTAAATGACCTCACTCTTTTCAGAGGCATCAGTACATCTGTACACCAGGCAGGGGCATTTGGAAGCCAATGACTTTATGGTTCCATCCCACACCACTGTCAAATTTGAGCAAATTAGGACACGTCAGCAAATAAGAACAATCTTCCTATCAGAAACTGCTACTGGTTACAATTTGCTACCCCCATACCAGTAGCAGATTAGGGTCAATAGCAGTTTAATATCAGTAATGGCTATTGGTAGCAAATTACATCAGATAGCAGTTTTTCACTGGCCCCAGCCCTTTCCCCAAGTCTCTCTCCATCACCTGTGGGCTCCAGCTCAGGGGCTGGTGTCGGCAGAACCAGGGGATGGTTTCAGCCATCGGAGAAAGTCCCCACTGGACTAGGCACAGAAGGGGCTTAATCCCATTCTGTACACGGGCCTCCAAAGCAGAACCCCTGGGGAATCCTGGGGGAATCCTGTGAATCACCCCCAGACTCTGAGTCGTGGACTAAGGTCCCTGGCAGGAGGCTGGGGATTTGCTGGGAGAGGCTGCCTGTGTCCGGGTGTGTGTGTGTGCACCCCCAAAAAGGCAGGGGGGCTTGGGGCTGGGTGGGGGAGCTGCAGCAGGGGTACTGGAACAACTTGTATGGTGGGGGCTGAGAGTCATTGAACCAAACTGCAAACCCTGGATATGATGGAAACCACTTCAAGCGGGGGGGTGGGGAGGTGGTAAGGTGACCAGACAGCAAATGTGAAAAATCAGGACAGAGGGTGGGGGGTAATAGGAGCCTATATAAGAAAAAGACCCAACCATTGGGACGGTCCCTATCAAATCAGGACATCTGGTCACCCTACTGGGGGGTGCAGCACCCCTCTAGTTCCAGCGCCTCTGGGCTGCAGTGTGAGGCAGTTTATCGCTAGGACCCAGATGCGAGCTGGGCTGGGGTCACGCTGGCCCGGCAGCAGGAAGTGATGTGACTTGCACTCCCCAGTCGCTACAGTAACTCTTTGTTGTTGCTGTCTGGGTGAGTGAATCCCAAATCCCCTTCCCCCCCCTCCCCCTCCCCGACAGAGCTGGGACCAGAGCCAGGAGGATCCCAGCCGAGCAGCCTCTGCCAGCAGGGACAACACCCAGTAAGTCTTGGCATCAAGGGAAAATAAACCTTCCCACCCACCCACTACGCATCTATGTGCAAGGAAGGGGAAGAGGGAGGTATTTTTCACGAGTGAATTTTCACATCCCTGTGCAATGTAGGGGTGCAAAGCACCTGTGCCTTGCAAACTCCACAGGCTGGTGAGTATCCGTAACTGGGGAAGTCAAAGGAGCTGCAGCTGATGGAGAGCGGCTGGGGATCTGGCTTGGGAACCCCCCACTGTATTAACAGTGTTTATTAGAGTAACAATTAGTACAAAGCTGCTTTAGTCTTCTCCAGAGTCAGCTAATACCAGACCAAGTGGCATATGATTTTGGTTTTGCATCCCTGCCCATCCTGGCTAATAGCCACTGATCACAGAATATCAGGGTTGGAAGGGATCTCAGAAGGTCATCTAGTCCAACCCCCCTGCTCAAAGCAAGACCAATCCCCCGACAGATTTTTGCCCCGGATCCCTAAATGGCCCCCTCAAGAACTGAACTTACAACCCTGAGTTTAGTAGACCAATGCTCAAACCATTGAGCTATTCTCCAGGAATTTAGCGAGTTCTTTTATTAACCCTGTTTAGTGTCTTGGCCTTCACAACATCCTCTGGCAAAGAGTTCCACAGGTTGATTGTGTGTCGTGGAAAGAAATATTTACGTTTGTTTGTTTAAAACCTGCTGCCTATTAATTTCATTTGGTGACCCCTAGTTCTTGTGGTGTAAGAAGTAGTAAATAACACTTCCTTATTTACTTTCTCCAACTCACACATGACTTTATACACCTCTATCCTATCCCCCCTTATTCACCTCTTTTCTAAACTGGAAAGTCCCCGTTTTACTAATCTTTCCTCATACGGAAGCCATTCCATACCCCTCATCATTTTTTTGCCCTTTTCTGAACCTTTTCCAGTTCCAATATACACCTCCAACCTGATATAACGCTGTCCTCGGGAGCCAAAAAATCTTACCGCGTTATAGGTGAAACCACGTTATACTGAACTTGCTTTGATCCCCCAGAGTGCTGCTTTACTGCGTTATATCCAAATACGTGTTATATAGGGTCATGTTATCTCGAGGTAGAGGTGTATCTTTTTTGAGATGGGGCAACCGCATCTGTACACAGTATTCAAGATGTGGGCCTACCATGAATTTATACAGAGGCAATATGATATTTTCTGTCCTATTATCTATCCCTTTCTTAATGATTCCCAACATTCTGTTAGCTTTTTTGACTGCCGCTGCACATTGAGCGGATGTTTTCAGGGAAGTATCCACGACTCCAAGATCTCTTTCTTTCTATAAGCAAGCTACAAAGGGACAAAGCTTGCTAACTCACAATTTTGTTATGTTATTTGAATCTGTCATATTTTTAAAGGCCTTGTCTACACTGAGATTTTAGGGGGTGATTTTGAAAGGCACAAAGGGCAGAGGTCTGTTCTGTGTTTGTGTAGGGTCTAGCTCAGTAAGTCCAGGTGGGTGAGGATATCTTTTTTTGGGCCAGCTTCTGTTGATGACAGAGACAAGCTTTCGAGCTTATGCAGAGTGCTTCAACGTAAGTCTGGGCCTGAGCTGACGAAGAGCTCTGTCTCTTTCACCAACAGAAATTTATCCAATAAGAGATATTACCTACCCATCCTGGCTCCTAGATTTTGCCCAAGCCCGCCCACTTGGAGCTGAAATGTGTAACTTAGCTTTGTGGGGGCCTGGGCGATTGCCCTGCTTGCCACTGCTAATGCCAGCCCTGCACTTGCAACCCCCCTAAATCCATCCTGCAATCCCCCTGGGGGGTCAGAACCCTCAGGTTGAGAAACATTGATCTAGATGCGTTGATGTACCATCTGGAAGACCTCTGTGTCCCCCCTGGGGTATGTGTATCCCTGGTTGAGAACCACTGGTGTAGGCCACACCTATAGAATGGGGTCTGTTTCCTGGAAAGCAGTAACTCTGGAATGGATTTAGGGGTCGTAGTGGACAAGGAACTCAACGTGAGCTCCCAGTGTGATGCTGTGGCACACAGGGCTAATGCAATCCTTGGATGTTTAAATAGCAGTGAGTAGGAATAGGAAAGTGATTTTACCTTTCTGCAACATTGGTGAGACTGGTACCGAAATACAGCCTGCCATTCTGGTGTCCACATATTAAAAAGGATGTTGGCAAAATTGGAAAGGCGTGCAGAAAAGATTCAGGGGCCAGAGAACATGCTTTATAGCAAGAGTCTTAGGTCTGATCTACACTACACACCTCTGTCGGTATAATGCACAGTCAACCTGTGGAACTCCTTGCCATAGGGTGTTGTGAAGGCCAAGACTCAACAGGGTTCAAAAGAGAGCTAGATCAGTTCATGGAGGATAGGTCCATCAATGGCTGTTAGCCAGGATGGGCAGGTGTCCCTAGCCTCTGTTTGCCAGAGCGATAGGGGATGGATCACTTAATGATTCCCTGTTCTGTTCATTCCCTCTGGGGCACCTGGCACTGGCCACTGTCGGAAGACAGGACACTGGGCTAGATGGACCATCAGTCTGATCCAGTACAGCCGTTCTTATGTTCTTAACTCCGTCACTCAGAGGCTGAAAAATCCATCCCCCCCGATCAACGTGGTTATACCAACCTCGCCCCCGTGTACACAGCACCATGTCGGTGGGAGAGCTTCTTAGTTTCCACCTCTTGCAGAAGTGGGTTAACGAAGGCAAAGGGAGAGCTCTCCTCTGTCCACTTAGAGCGTCTTCATTAAAGTGCTGCAACGCTGCCTATGCAGCGCTCTTAGTGTAGACCTGCCTTTGAGGAGCTTAACCTGTTAGCTTACCGAAAAGAAAATTGAGAGGTGACTTTGAGTTGATTAAGGTGTAAATGGTGTTATGGGTTGGGCTAAACCTTGTTATGGGGCAGGCCTGGCCCCTGCCTTCCATTCAGAATAATGCCGAAGAAAGCATTGTAATTGAGTGGCTGCAACAATGGAATCAGCACCCAAGTCTACAGGCACATATGGGAAAGCTGAGTAGAAGCTGAAGCCCAGAGGGTTTCAAACACATGGGCTAGGCCAATGGTTCTCAAACGAGGGTACATCTACCCCTGGGGGTACGCAGACGCCTTCCATTGGAGAATTCAACTCATCTAGATATTTGCCTAATGTTACAACAGGTTCCATAGAAAGCACTAGCGAAGTCGGGACAAACTAAACTCTGAAACAGACTGTGACTTACCTGCTCTATAGACGATACACTGAAATGGAACTACAAGATTTCTATTCCAAGTCATTTATTTTACAATTATATAGTAAAGATGAGAACGGCAGCAATTTCTCAGGCTTAGTGGCTGGGCCCCTTTTGTATTTTCATGTCTGATTTTGTGATCAAGTCGTTTTTAAGTGAGGGGAAACTTGGAGGTAGGCCAGACAAATCAGCCTCCTGCAAGGGGGACAGTCGTCGGGAAAGGTTGCGAGCCGCTGGGGTAGGTATTTAATTGGTAGAAATGTTAGGAGGCTGAAATTGGTTCCTTATTCCCTTATTAGTGGCTCCCAGTTGCTTCCTCAAAGGCCAAAAAAATATTTAAAAATACGTCGGTGTCAGATTATTATTTTTTTTACATAAATTTCATGAAATGAACATGACTGAATGTGCTACACATTGAAGTTACTTAACTGTTTATTAATTCAATAATCCAATAAGGAGCTGGCTGCACCAGACAATGTTAAGTCTCCGGTCACCCCAAGTGACTCAGCCCCGTGACGGTTACAGCTGTTCTGAAGAAGCTGGGACAAGCCCGTGTGCATGCGCCGTGTGAGCGGTTAGGTAGGTGCCTATTAGACAGTCTTTGGTGAATACAGTTTTTGATGTTGCTGACCCAAAGGGGTAGTGGACATCATGCGCTTGCTGAAGTAGCTCTCAAGTGAAGGACACCTTTGTGCCAGAGCAGAGGCCTGGTTTGACCCCTAGGCTGTGCAAAAAAAAATATTGGTAGAATCCCTGAACCTTAAGAAAAACTTTTATTGATGGTGGGGGAGATGTATCTCAGGAACCACATAATCAAACAACCGTAAATGTAGGTCACTAAGCCGCCCCCACGTTTCCATGCTGCACAGCAAATTTCAAGACAATCCAAATACCTATGCAGATTTTAGAGTGATTAGAAGAGATCCACCTTTAAGCAGAAAGCAGGACCTAACCTGAACTCCCCAGCACTGTAACAAACAGCCGTCACCCACCTTCCACGTGGAGACCCTGTTAGGTTTCAAAGTCCTTCAAGTCCTTCCCCCTTTTTACAATTTTCAGTTCTTTGCTTGCTGGGTTTCCTTAACCCCGGGTATGCAGTTTTCACCAGAAAGGGTGGTATTTTTACAGACTCATTTAGGAAATTTGGAATTTGCATTAATTATCCCCCAGTGGTTTTAGCTCCTGATAGTTCATTGATGCCTATCTGGCTTCTCTCCACAAATCACCACATTGCATGTCCTATTTCAAGAAGGATGCAAATTCCTTTCCCCTCCCTGAGTGGTAACAATGCAAGGGTGAGGGGGGAACATAAGAATGGCCATACTGGGTGAGACCAAAGGTCCGTCTAGCCCAGTGTCCTGTCTTCCGACAATGGCCAGTGCCAGGTGCTTCAGAGGAAATGAACAGAACAGGGAATCAAGTGATCCATCTCCTGTTGCCCATTCTCAGCTTCTGGTTAACAACCATTGATGGACCTACCCTCCCTGAAATTATCTAGTATCAAACTATCCCATTTGAACCCTGTTATAGTCTTGGCCTTCACAATATCCTCTGGCAAGGAGTTCCATGGGTTGACTATGCGTTGTGTGAAAAAATACTTCCTCTTGGTTGTTTTAATCCTGCTGCCTATTAATTTCATTTGGTGACCCCTCGTTCTTGTGTTATGCGAAGGAGTAAATAATGCTTCCTTATGTATCTTCTCCACACCAGTCATGACTTTATAGACCTCTATCATATCCCCCCTTTAGTCGTCTCTTTTCCAAGCTGAAAAGTCCCAGTCTTATTAATCTCTCCTGATACGGAAGCTGTTCCATACCCCTGATCATTTTTGTTGCCCTTTTCGGAACCTTTTCCCATTCCAATATATCTTTTCGAGGATGGGGCGACCACAGCTGCATGCAGTATTCCAGATGTGGGCATACCATGGATTTATACAGAGGCGATATGATACTGAGTCACACCCATGCATCCGCACTAGCAGTCACAGCACAGACTATGGACAGCGGAGGCTGTACGGTTCTGACAGCCTCTCTTTCAGTGGTAGGGTCACCGAACTCCTGGGTTCCAGGTGAACCGATAGAACAACTATGAGGGGTTTAAACTAACCAGGAAGTGGGAGGAGGATAACAGGGCAATCACAATACCAATACCAAAGCTTGTAAATCAGCCTCAAGTGATCATAGGTCTGACAAATCCAAGTGCAAAGAGACATATAAGCAACAGTTAGACAATCTTTTTTTTTTTTTTTTATATTCTAATGCGAGGAGCCTAGGTGATAAATAAGAGGACGTGGAGATGCTCATGTATGAGAAGAAATATGGTATGATTGGAATTCCCAGTTCTCCGCGGGCTCCACTTCCTGTATCAGCCTGTGGCTAGTAGGTGTGTGATAAACAGGAAGGCCCTCCACCATCTGCTGCGGGGGACAAGGGACTCTCTCTTTCTCCCCACCCCGATGCCTCCTGGCTGCTCTGAGCAGGGTGGGCGTGGGATTCTGCTACTGTGCCCCCTCCTCCCCCAGAGCTTCCATTTTATAGGCCTTCTCTCCTGTGACTAGTGAGATTGTGGCTGGGGCAGCAGGTGCTGAGTGGGGGACTCTTGTTGTTTCAGGGGCTGGTGACCTTCGAGGAGGTGGCTGTGTATTTCACCCAGGGACAGGGGGCTCTGCTGGACCCCACTCAGAGATCCCTCCACAGGGACGTCATGCAGGAGAACTACGAGACGGTGGCCTTGCCGGGTAAGGGGTTCCTGTAACTTTGGTTATTGGAAGCTGAGGGGTTTGGGACGTGGCCAGATCAGCTTCTTCTCCTGGTCTTCCCTGGCCACTTCAATTTCAGGGGCATGGGCCTGGTAATCCTCAGATCCAGAGTGAGAGAGACAGATCTCCACACCCCGTCCCATAGGACGGAGGAGTCCGAAACCCAGTGGGGATGCTCATTTATCCCCATCCCCTCCAGATCTCAAGGTGTCGGAGGAACTGGCCTGACCTGCCTGTCTGAATTCTCATTCATAGACAGAATCCTTCTTCCCCTCCCTTCCTGGGACTAGCTCCATCCCTGATCAGGGCTCTGGGCTCTTGAGGGTTAGAAATAGGCCCGCGGTTCTTCCCTTCAGGAACTGGTGAGCAGCAGCGAATACTGTGACTGCAAACAGCCTTGTAGTCTTGTAGCCACCACCCTTACAATGGTCAGAAAAAGAGAACATATAGTATTCTTAACTTATTACAGAGCAGCTCTAAATCTGTCAAAGGCATGTCTCCCCCCTTCCCATCCCAAGGGGGCTCTGTGACCA
Organism: Chelonoidis abingdonii; assembly: GCF_003597395.2. Taxonomy (NCBI): domain Eukaryota; kingdom Metazoa; phylum Chordata; order Testudines; family Testudinidae; genus Chelonoidis; species Chelonoidis abingdonii. The sequence continues at coordinate 5,162,829 of NC_133780.1, read as the reverse complement.
TGGTTGGGGCACCAGAACAGAGGTGGCCAGGAGGCTATGCCCTCCCACTTTTTACCGGCCATAAGGGTGAGAAATGGGGGCGGGCAGAGAGGAGCAAGCGGGAGGCGGGGTCTTGGGGGAAGAGGCAGCATGGGGGCTCTGGCAGAAGGAGGTGATACAAGGGCAGGAGTTCAGGGGAATGGGTGGTGCGAGGATGGGGCTTGAAGAGAAGGCGTGGGGTGGGGCAGGGCCTCAAGGGAAGGGGTGGGGCCTCAGGGGGAAAGGACATCTCGGTGCAGGGCAATGGGTCAGGTATTGGTGCCCCCCACACACACTTTTAGGAACGTTGCGCCGCTCTGTTCAGATTCCATATCCCACCAGCCCAGAGCAGGGCCAGGTTAAGATCGAGGAATGTTCTTTGTGACAAATACTCTCTCAATGCTTGACACACCCTGATCTTGTCTGATTTCACCCCCTGAGCAGGATTCTCCATGCTCCCAACCTGGCCTGATCGCCCAGCTGGAACGAAGGGAAGAGTCGTGGGTCCCAGATCTCCAGGGCTTTAAGGAAAGGGAAATCACGAGAGGTGCCCAAACAGATGAGGAATCAATCAAACTGACACAGAAGCCATCAGAGAGTGAAGCAAAAAGCGGGGACTCCCACAAACATGTTGTGAATGAGTTTCCTCCAGTTTTGCCTCATCTCACCCATGTCAGGGCTGTGCCCAGCAGGTGTCATAGGACGCAAAGGGACCTGCACTCACAGCAGGACTAAATATCCCTGACAAGTGTTTGTCTAACTTGCTCTTAAAAATCTCCAGTGATGGAGATTCCACAACCTCCCTGGGCAATTTACTCCAGTGCTTAACCTCCCTGACAGGAAGTTTTTCCTAATGTCCAACCTAATCCGCTCTTGCTGAAATTTAAGTCCATTGCTTCTTGTCCTGTCCTCAGAGGTTAAGGAGAAAATTTTTTCTCCTTCCTCCTTGTAACAACCTTTTATGTACTTGAAAACTGGTATCATGTCCCCTCTCAGTCTGCTCTTCTCCAAACTAAACAAACCCAATTTTTTCAATCTTCCCTCATAGATCATGTTTTCTAGACCTTTCATCATTTCTGTTACTCTTCTCTGGACTTTCTCCAATTTGTCCACATCTTTCCTGAAATGTAGTGCCCAGAACTGGACACACTACTCCAGTTGAGGCTGTATCAGCATGGAGTAGAGCAGAAATAATTCTCATGTCTTGCTTACAGCATTCCTCCTAATACATCCCAGAATGATGTTTGCTTTTTTTGCAACAGGGTTACACTGTTAACTCATAATTAGCTTGTGATCCGCAGTTCTCCTTTCTAAGCAGTCATCAGCGTGGCCTAATCAATTGTATCATCATGGTGGATGTCATGTTTGGCTTCCGCTTCCCACCCACCCACCCTTGCTGACGGGATGTTAGGATCATATACATATTCCCCTGCTCTGGGATCGACCACAACAGGGTTATTCTTCCTCATCTTTCAAGAGTGATGGCTCTTCTTCTACCACTACTACTTTCTCTCTGTCTTTCACACATATCATCCCCTCTATGCTTGGATGATGTGGAGATGTAACCCAGTTGTAATGGATCATGGAGCCCCTGGTGCCCACTTCAGAGATGGGACATTTACAGATGGTTCAATAAATTATACCTTTCTCAATTTCCCCAACACTTGTTGTGTTTCCCCTCTTCACTCTTCCTCGTTCTTTCCTTTCACTCAAGCACGGGGAATGATTCACGTCTGAATTCTTTCTCTTTATTCCAGTCGGTAATGGGATGGAGAATGACAAAAAGGAGGAGAATTTACAGCGGGAAGGTCCTGAGCAAGTGGCATCTGAGGGGACCTTGTCGGAAAGATCGAAAGGGAATTTTCCCCAGAGTTGCGAGCAGGGAAAAATCTGGGGAAAACAGCACAAGTCAAAGAAGCGGCTGGGCAACCAACCGAGGAAAAGAGTGGCTAAGACTCTTAATTGCGAGGAAGGATATAAAAGCCTCAAGGAAACCTCAGCCCAGAAGAGAATCCATGCGGAAGAGAGAAAAAGCACATGCACTGAGTGTGGGAGAACCTTCAATCGGACCTCAAATCTGATTTCTCATCGGAGAACCCACACGGGAGAGAAACCCTATAAATGTACAGAGTGTGGGAAGAGCTTCAGTCAAACCTCCAATCTGATTTCTCATCGGAGAATCCACACTGGAGAGAGACCCTATAAGTGTATCGAGTGCGGGAAAAGCTTCAATCAGAGCTCCAACCTTATTACGCATCAAAGACTCCACACGGGAGACCGGCCCTACAAATGCCCCGACTGTGGGGAAAACTTCAATCAGAGCTCAGATCTCATGACGCACCAGAGACTGCACACGGGGGAGAGGCCCTACACATGCACGGACTGTGGGAAAAGTTTCATTTGCCGCTCAAACCTCATTTCGCATCAGAGAATCCACACGAGAGAGAGACCCTATAAATGCTTAGACTGCGGGGAAAGTTTTGACTGGAGCTCACAGCTTATTAAACATCAGATCTTCCATACGGGAGAGAAGCCGTATAAATGTTTGGACTGTGGGAAAAGTTTCAGCGACAGCTCCACCCTTATTTCGCACCGGAGAATCCACACGGGGGAGAGACCCTATAAATGCCTTGACTGTGGGAAAAGCTTCCATCAGAACTCAACCCTTATTAGGCACAGAAGAACCCACACTGGAGAGAAGCCCTATAAATGCCTCGACTGTGGGAAATGTTTCAATCAGAGTTCAAACCTTACCACGCATCAGAGACTTCACATGGCCCAGAAACCTTGAATGTGGGAGCAGCTTAGGGTGACCCAGATGTCCTAATTTTATAGGCACAGTCAGGATATTTGGGTCTTTGTCTTATATAAATGCCTATTAACCCCGCTACCTGTGTCCCAATTTTTCACATTTGCTATCTGGTCACTCTAGAGCAGCTATAACTTGGGATCTGATTGTGCCAGCCATCAGCAAATCCATACAGGGAAAATGCCTCTTAAATGTCCTTAGCATGGAAAATCCTTCAGAGTTAACGGGCTTGTCTACACTGCAGAGCCTTGGCCGGTATATCTCCGCTGGCAGAGTGTCCTAGTGGAGACGCAGCTTAAGCCAACAGAAGGAGATCTGCTGAAATGGCTAAACCACCTCCTGGAAGGACATTTGCTAAGCCCACAGAAGCACTAGCTGTGCTTACACTGGGATTTTTTGCCAAGATAACTAGGTTGTCTAGGGGTGTATGATTTTTTCACACTGCTCGCCAACACAGATCCATCCATGGCTATTAGCCAGGACGGGCAGGGATGATGTCCCTAGCCTCTGTTTGCCAGAAGCTGGGAATGGGCGACCGGGGATGGATCACTTGATGATTCCCTGTTCTGTTCATTCCCTCTGGGGCCACTGTCAGCAGACAGGACACTGGGCTAGATGGACCTTTGATCTGACCCAGTCTGGCCATGCTTATGTTCTTATGTTCATAACTCTGCTGGCAAAATATTTGTAGCACAAATTAAACTGATATCAGACCTCAGAGACTTCACACAGGAGATTCTACAAGTGCCAGATCAGTGTCCTAATTCCCACATGTATCAGGGGCATTTGGTTCCCAAGCATCCAGCTGCTCATCGCTGGGGTGAGGACAGAGCAGCGGCCAAACCTGAGCTGATCAGTGACCCTCTGGCTCTGCCTGGTCTAAGCAAACCCCAGGCAGAGGAGGAGAAGCCCCGATCAGCCCCTGCTCCCTGCTGCAGCCCTGGCTGCTGAGCTGATGGGCCACAGCTGGGGGAGGGGAGAGAGAGAGAAACTCTCCAGACACTCCCTCTGCCTGGCTGAAGTCCCCCCTCTCCCTTCCCCTCCCAGCCGGGATCCCCCTGCCATGGAGATGAAGAGAAGGACAGTTGGGCCAGGCCCCACCTTCACTCTACACACCTCTCCACCCCCCCATCTTCTCCCAGCCCCTGGGCTGGGCTCCCCACTTACCTATATAACAACAGCCAGACTGGGTCAGACCAAAGATCCATCTAGCCCAGTATCCTGTCTTCCAACAGTGACCAATGCCAGGTGTCCCCGAGGGAATGAACAGAACAGGTAATCATCAAGTGATTCATCCCCTGCCGCTCACTACCTGGAGCTGTTCCCTGCAAGGGACGTGGACCTGACAGCTGACAATGTGTCCACTCCCCTCTACCAGGCCCCCAGGGCGCTGGGTTCTGGGGAATTAAATATTTGGAAACCCGGAAACTGGGAGACTGAAGGTTTGGGGCTTGTGTAGATGGGAACCAGGCAGGGCTCTAGGCTGGCACTAGCTAGTGTTTGGGGATGTTGGAGTAATAGGGGAGGGAAGGGATGGGCTTAGAGAGATTCTGCTCCCTGTTGTTCACCCCTTCTGCCCCGCCTCCCTCCATGCTCAGGCATTGAAAGGGACTGATTTCCATACAGCCCTTGAAAGAGGGCTAAAAAAGGCTAGAGGCCTAGGAATCCCACCTCAGCCCTGGCAGCATCAGTCTCTGGGGCTAGGAAATGTGGTCTGGGTTCAACTGGGGTTAGCAAGCATGTTTCCCTCTGATCCAGGTCAAACTTCAGCCAGTGTTCCTGACTGAGCCTGAACATCTGAGGGTTACGGTGGACGAGAAGCTGGATATGAGTCAGCAGTGTGCCCTTGTTGCTAAGAAGGCTAATGGCATATTGGGCTGCATTAGTAGGAGTGTTGCCAGCAGATCCAGGAAAGTGATTATTCCCCTCTATTCGGCACTGGTGAAGCCACATCTGGAGTATGGCACCCAGTTTTGGACCCTCAATACAGAAAGGATGTGGACAAATTGGAGAGTGTCCAGCGGAGGGCAACAAAAATGATTAGGGGGCTGGAGCACATGACTTATGAGGAGAGGCTGAGGGAACCGGGTCTTATTTAGTCTGCAAAAGAGAAGAGTGAGGGGGGATTTGATAGCAGCCTTCAACTACCTGAAGGGGCGTTCCAAAGAGGATGGAGCTCGGCTGTTCTCAGTGGTGGCAGATGACAGAACAAGGAGCAATGATCTCAAGTTGCAGTGGGGGAGGTCTAGGTTGGATATTAGGAAACACTATTTCACTAGGAGGGTGGTAAAGCACTTGACTGGGTTACTTAGGAAGGTGGTGGAATCTCCATCCTTAGAGATTTTTAAGGCCCAGCTTGACAAAGACCTGGCTTGGATGATTTAGTTGGGATTGGTCCTGCTTTGAGCAGGTGGTTGGACTAGATGACCTTCTGAGGTCTCTTCCAACCCTAACCTTCTATGATTCTGTGATCTCATTTATAGCAGCACCTCCTTTAGAGACGTGATGGTTACAGGCACCGAGTTCCCCCTTGTCAGGACAGATTGTGTCATTTAAGATGATTCTCACCTCTCTCTGGCTTGTGCTGAGGAGCATTTATGTTTCTATCTTTTGTATTTTATGAAGCAGAATTGAACAGATTCTAAAATAGCTGGAGCGGGGACAGAAAAATGCATTGACTCAGCCTGTGGGTTACTGGAGGGTGATGGGATGAGTCAAAGAAATTTCCTCCCTCACCATGTTGATTCCCCATCTCCTATTAGTTCACAGATTGTTTATCCTCCCCACATTCCACCCTTCCACCTCCCAAAGTGTTGGCTCTCCATGCACTTTGATCCTAAATCAGGCTCACGGCTGGAGATGGAAGTGTCACAGATCTGGAAGAGGAATGCAGTTGAATCCCAGACACGGGTGTGATCCTTCCGAATTGAAATCCCAGTTTCCATCTGTTGATAAAATGGCTTCTGCTTCTGGGCTTTTTTCCTTGCAAAGTTCAAATTGTTTGCAGACAGGAAGTTTGGGGGATTTTTTGTTTTCCTTTCATTATGATGGTGCTAAAATGTTGTAAATTCTACAACTAATGAGGCACAAAGCGAAGGAGGTGTAGCCAGTTTAAAAAGGAACACAGGCCAAATTGGTCTCCTGTATTTGAGTCAGATGCGACATACTCTTGGATTTCAGCTAATGTGAACTTGAAATTGGATTTTCATTGCTTGTACTTTTGGGTTTCTCTCTTTCCTGAAGACGTTTGGATCACATACTTGGATATTAGTTTGGCTTGGTAGGATGTACAACGGATTTATTGGATACCTGCCTCTGCCAACTGAGCATTTGCCAGAATAGTCCTTTCTCATTTGTTTTTTTATTGCTTCCGACCCTTCGCCATGTGCCCTTAGGGTTGTTTGAACAATGACCATTATAAATAAGGATCGACATACACACTGATGGGTGACTGTGAAGGTTGCAGTTCAAGAGGCAGCAAGTGATATGGAGAAGGAAGCTGTTGATCGATCCCTGCAGTGCCATGGGATCCAGTCAGGGTGGGAGGCGGGAGGCAGAGGGAACAGTAAGATTTGCCCCTGGAGAGCCAGAGAGCTGAGGCTGAGAACTCTTAACTCACTGCATCTGGGCCAGAGAGAGCCAGGAAATGCCAGCTGAGCAGCGGGTGAAGCCATCCCTGACTCCTAAAGGGCAACGAAGGATGCTTCAAGTTGAGTGATGTGGAGGGGGGATCATCTGATTCCTCAGAGAACGAGGCTGTGCAGAGCTGAGGAGGAAGCAGTAGGTTTGACTAGCCTTGAAGACAGGTCTGCCTCCACCTTCGAGGCCAGAGCAACAAGCCACCCGACAGCCCACCTGGTCACCCCTTCCTGTCTAGCACTGCATCCTGTGCGGGGAGACTGTCTCCGCCCCACTCAAAGCCTCGGCTGGGACTGGAGATTCCGACGCTGCTGTCAGTTTACCCTACTCTCTGGCTCCCATGAAACCCCTTTCCCTGGGTTTCCTGTTCTTGGAGCATTTGTGTCTAGATCCCGGCATCTCTCCCAGAGATTCTGCACTTTTCTGCCTGCTGTAAAACGTTGGCTCTGTTGCTGAGGCCAGCGGGAGCTGGGAGCAGCACTGTCCTGGGCTGCTGAAATGCTCCGCGCTGAGCTGGGCGTTGGGCAGGAGGGAGCTTTTTATTGCTTGCTTTGAAATTGTAAAGTAGAATTTAGTTTCTCAAACTCCCAGTGTCCTTAGTCTTGAATTATGAGTAGAAATGGCCTTGAACAGATTCAGAGGCTGTCAAGGAAGCGTCTTGGAGGTGTGCTTTTCTAAGCTGGTGTATTTGTGTGAGTGTCCTAAGCTTTTGTGTGTGTGTGTGTGTGCACGCATGCACATTTTATTAGGCCTGATCCTCATGCCACAATTTGTTCCCCGTTGGTTTTTTACAGACAATGAAATACAGGTACAGGGGGCATGTGAACCACCTGTTCCAGGAGGCTAGCCCCCAGCCCTGCCCCGTCTGCCTGAGACTCCGCCCCTTCCACCACTCTTCCCCACCAGGGCCGCAGGCCCCAGAGGTGGCTCCAGGCACCAGTGCTCCAAGTGCGTGCCTGGGGCGGCAAGCCACGGGGGGCGCTCTGCCGGTCGCCGCGAGAGTGGCAGGCAGGCTCCCTTCGGCGACTTGCCTGCAGAGGGTCCGCTGGTCCCGTGGCTTCGGTGGATCTCCCGCAGGCACGCCTGTGGAGGGTCCACTGAAGCCGCGGGACCAGCGGACCCTCCGTGTTTGGGGCGGCAAAATGTCTAGAGCCGCCCCTGGCAGGCCCTTCACTGTGGCTGGAGGAGCCGTCCCGAGTCCCAGCCTGCTGGCTGGCTGGCCCCATGGGGGAAGAGCAGGAGGGGGCCTCAGGGTGGAGCATGGGCAGGGCCATGCCTGGCTGTTTGGGGAGTCTTAGCCTCCCCTGACCTGTGATACCTGCAGCCACCCATGAATATGTGTCACATTTCATTTAAGAACATGATGATTTGTCTAAGAGCTGCACCTCCAGGTCCCGCCCAAGACCAGTGCCTTATTGTGCTAGACGCTGTACATATATGTCATGAAAGACATGAAGGAGCGGCCCATCAGAATAGAAAAAAACCCAGAAAGGTGATGGCCCTACCCTCTGATCACCAGAAGCTGGGAATGGGCGACGGGGTGGATCACTGGATCACGTGTTCTGTTCATTCCCTCTGGGGCACCTGGCATTGGCCACTGTCAGAAGACAGGACACAGGTCTGACCCAGTGTGGCGCCTCTTGTGAGACACTGGCAACTTCAGAGGCTGTTAACTTTTGCACTTGAAATAGGGATTCAACTTCTCGATGTGTGAAAAACACAGTGGATCCTACTAAGAACATGTATGTTTTTACCATGGGGTAACTAACATGCTTTAGCCGTCCCACTGCAAAAACAAAGTCCAGACAAGGCAACTTAGGCCAGAAGTAAGTTACAGGGTTAGTGAGACGCAAGCTGCGTTGAGCCAACCTAGCTGGGGAAGTGTCCTCACTTCAATTTGGCTCTAGGGTTACCAACTTTCTAATCACGCAAAACTGAACACCCTAGTCCCACCCCTTCCCTGAGGCCCTGCCCCCTGCTCACTACTTTCCCCCTCCCTCAGTGGCTCGCTCTCCCCCACCCTCACTCGCTTTCACTGGGCTGGGGTAGAGGGTTGGAGTGCGGGAGGGGGTGAGGGTTCTGGGATGGGGCCAGGGATGAGTGGTTTGGGGTGCAGGAGGGGGCTCTGGGTTTGGGGGGGCTCAGGGTTGGGGCACGGGCTTATCTCAGGTGCCTCCTAGTCAGCAGTGCAGCGGCCTGTCCTGACTCTGTGCTATGCCCCAGAAGCACCCAGCAGGTCCGGCTCCTAGGCGGAGGTGCGCAGGCGGTTCTGCACGCTGCTCTAGCCTGCAGGCACCGCCCCCGCCGCTCCCATTAGCCTTGGTACCCATGTCTCCCCACCACCACAGGAGCCGGGCCTACTGGCCGCTTCTGGGGCACAGCATGGTGGCAAGACAGTTAGGGACTAGCCTGCCTTAGTCCCACAGCACCACCGACTGGACTTTTAACGGCCTGATCGGCAATGCTGACCGGAGCCACCAGGGTCCCTTTTCCACCAGGTGTTCTGGTTGAAAACCGGACACCTGGTGACCCTATTTGGCTCCCACTGAGGTGCCACTCTACACCGATTTAGCAACACCACCTTCCTAAGCTGTCCAGTCATGGTCGATGTAGCTGTAGACGCTACGTTGCTTACTTCGACTGTCACGGCCTGTCAGGAGCTGTCCCACACCGACTGTGCATTCGATACAAGTGCTCTGGGTGAGGAAACACACCACCGACACAAGCGATAGAATTACCACAGTGGCTATCTGCCGACGTAAGTTCAGTCGACTTAATTTTGTAGTGCAGAAGTGGCCTTAGTTTCACCAATAGGTGAACAAGGCATAGACGAGGGGTTCTCAACTTTTTTCTTTCTGAGGCTCCCCTCGGAGAAGGGGGCAGAGCAAGGGCTGAGCGGGAAGTTGGGGGTCCCCAAAATTTTTTAAATCATAATGGGGGTCCTTGGGTGGCTAAAGTTTGAACACCACTAGTCTAGTGAATATCTGGGAGCCAAGTTCTACACACATGTGGTGACGTGAAAAAGCGCTAGGGTGCTGGATGGAGAAGCAAGTATCAGTTGACAAAGACTATCCCTTTTGGTGGATCAAAAGAAACTGAAGAAATTTTGACACCAACACAGGACATCAGCCAGCCTTGAAGTCATATGATCCCAAAGAAAGAAAGAACATTTAGAATTAAAAACTAGTGTCAGAATATAAACAGGAAGCATTAGACCAGAAACTCTGTGATTTGTGATGGCTGAAGCTACTAGCAACTATTAATATTTTCAATGATTTACTATTAAAAGTACAAATTAAATAGCACAAGGCCATCCATCTGCACAATGTTAATGAAGGTAAATGACAAAGTGCGAAGAGTAATAAGAACCGCCATACAGGAACGGCGGCAGGGTTTTTGGCACCCTAGGCGGGGATCCTTCTGCGTTCCCGGTCTTCGGAGCACTTCAGCGGCGGGTCCCAGAGCGAGTGAAAGACCCGCCGCAGAATTGGTGCCAAAGACCCGGAGCGCGGAAGGACCCCCCACCACCAAATTGCCGCCCCCCCAAAATCCTGGTGCCCTAGGCAACTGCCTAGGTTGCCTAAACGGAAGTGCCGGCCCTGCCCAATGGCCCATCTGACCCAGTAGCCTGTCTTCTGACAGTGGCTAAGCATAGTATTTTTAAAAAGTGAATAATTTAAAGGAGCAAAATCCCATTTGCAGTGGGTTACAGGAAAAAGGCTGTTCAATCCAGGCCATCAGAACAACAGCAAAGACAAAGTGCGAGTTGCTCTGGGGCTTTACTAGGGTGACCAGAGAGCAAGTGTGAAAAATCGGGACAGGGGATGGGGCGTAACAGGCGCCTATAAAAGACAAAGCCCCAGATATCAGGACTGTCCCTATAAAATTGGGACATCTGGTCACCTTAGGCTTTACACAGAAATACAAACTGGTGATGGAATCTTTTAAATGCTAAAACCACAGGAGACCGTTATTATTATTTGGGGAACTATTTCATTGAATCGAGTCTCCTTTAACAGCTCAATGCATCGTGTAGGGAAGAGCAGCCTTGTCTGGAGAACCGGGATGTCCTGAACCTTCAGGAAAACAGCCCTGGGAAGCAGGGGCGAAGGACATGATCCCCATACCCTATTTTTGCAACCATTGCAGCTGGCTGGCCCCATTTGGGGGTAACTTTGACCCCTCTGCCCTGCCCCATCCGGGGCTCCTCCCCCCCCATCTGCCACTGCCTGGCAGTGCCTCAGCCCTGCCTCCTGCCCCCTGCCTCCAGCTGTCAGTTCTTCCTGTGCAGTCAGTTTAGCTCCGGCCCAGATTTTGCCCACATCTGACCTGACCCCTTTACTGTTATTTGCCATCCCAAGAGAGGGGAGCAGCCTCTGCAGATGCCAAGGCCAGGGCTTAATTTGTAATGAAAGAGGAGCCCGGGCTCAAGCAATTTCTTTTTAACATTCATAACTGACGCTGCAAGCCCAGAGGTGCTGGGGCTACGAACTGCCAAGCCCAGAGGTGCCAGGGCCCAAATGAAGCACTGGTCACCAAAGATCCTCCCTTTGCAGGAGCCTGTTCGGGCCCAGACAAGCAGCAAACGGAGACCTGCAGCAGCTTGCAACATTTGCAACGGGGGGGAGACAATTGGGGCAATTTGCCCCAGGCCCCG